>NC_053166.1:157905072-158137572 GCF_016835505.1 Polypterus senegalus | reverse complement strand
AGAAAGGATGTGATGAAGAGTTTAAAAAATTGCATCAGCGATGCGCAACGAAGAGCATTTCATTGGAAACGAATTTAATTCACCCTGTTTTAGGGATAACGAGTTTATGTAACCAATAAATATTTTATTTAGTATTAAGCGTTTAGGGCGTCACGGTGGCGCAGTGGTAGCGCTGCTGCCTCGCAGTTAGGAAACCCGGATTCGCTTCCCGGGTCCTCCCTGCGTGGAGTTTGCATGTTCTCCCCGAGTCAGCGTGGGTTTCCTCCGAGTACTCCGGTTTCCTCCAACAGTCCAGAGACATGCAGGTTAGGTGGATTGGCGATTCTAAATTGTCCCTAGTGTGTGTCCTGCAGTGGGCTGGCACCCTGCCCAGGATTGGTTCCTGCAGACCCCCGTGGCCCTGTGTTCGGATTCAACGGGTTGGAAAATGGATGGATGGATGGATGGATTACGCGTTTAATATGTCTCATGGTGTTTCTAAAACGCACTGAATGTGGTTCTCAATACCGAGGAAAGGAAAAATGAATGAATACGTACTGACTCACCCAGATTGTCCTTCCAGTTTCAAACTTTTTCTCTTGCCACAGTTAAAACCTTAATACAATTAAATGTTCCTTATTTTCTTACATTACTTTAACATAATTAGTTTAATTATGTTTATTCATTCATTAAAACTTGGCAGTAGTTTTTAGAGCTAAGCACTCACGTTGCGCCACAGAGCCTACATTTCCCGTCATCACGCGCAGTGTTTGTAAAATTCTAGGGTGGTGCCGTACAATGAATTACGGTAGTCTCTGGCCAATTGCTGCACGCGGTGTGTCACTATCTTACCAAATAAGGTAACTAAATCTCCATCCTCCAATGAAAGCGTTGATGGGCGGGAGTTGCTGCCGTCTCGCCTTGTGGCTGTTTAAGAGTGATGTCAATATTGAACTCAGTCGGACGCGTGTATTGCAGAACGCTGTAAAGGTGGAAAGCTCTCAAAAAAAAGTCGGAATTGTGCCAGACCTGATGTCTTGTTTTATGTGGATGTGTGGGTATATAGGCTTTACCTTTATTGGCCACTTTTTATGTTAAGCATTGTTGGATTTCATACGATTATAATCGCTCCAATGCCTCGTTCAGCTAATTGTTACATTCAAGTCCAATTGCGCAGCTTGCGTGTATAAAACAAAATATTGCAAAACCACTTTATGGCAAGCTGGGTCATAGTGCGGATGCCTCCTTTTCACTAAGACATGCTGGAAAACAATGTTCATAAGTTAATTAATGCAGTCTTTTTGTTTGCTTCGTCTATAAAACAACCACACAGCTAATGATTCGTTTTATTTTAGAGGCTGAGCAGTTGTTTCAACATTTACTCGAGCATTAAACCGGGATATTAAAAGAACACATCAAACGTATCTTTGCCCAAAATCTAAGTGGGTAGCTTACATAAAATACAATTCCCAGAAGTTCGCAATCCACAGACCACCCGTACATAAATTACACCGCCATCAAATCCTAGAAAGCGCAACCTGAAGTCAGCTGCGTCTGCCTTAAATTAGATTGGCCGATCTCCATGAACTCGAATTAGCCGATGCTGGCATGCGCAGACAAACCTTCTAGAAATGCCTTTCCTCATCAAAGCCAATGAAAATGCCGATATTTCCCAGGAGCTCGCAGTCTACCGATGATTCTTTCATAATGGTTCGGGACATGGAATCCTAGAAAGCGTCATCTGTTATTCTCGTAGAGGGGAGTCTGCGCAGAGCTGCGCTGTCCTTGAATTGGATTGGCCGGTCACTCAGAACGCAGTCAGTGCGCTGCGCAAATGCGCAGGCACAGCTGCTGGAAATGATTTTCCTAATGAGAGAACATTAATTTTAGACTTATTAAAAAAAAAAAAAAACACACAATTTTTGACACCTCATTTTTAACGTAATTTTGCCTTTTTAAATATTTAAGTCAAAGAGAAAGTCTTACTCATTAATTTTCTAAATTCTATTTTTGTATTTAGTGGTGCTACTCAACTCCAAGCAGTTGGTGTTGTTTTATATATAAATAAATAAACAAATAAATAATTATATATATTTATAAATATAATATATATATAGTATTTGTAATACAGTAATAATATATCAAATTTTATAAATTGTGACCAGTAGGGGCAGTAAGTGCAGAACCTCAAACCTCAGACAACACCACACAAACACAAGTCCCTGGTTCAAATCTGTGATTTATTATTATCAGTTACCTTACAAGTTATAAGTGATCAGTTATTATCAATTTCCTTAGAAAAAGATTTTTCTACTAGAGACCAGCACAAATCCACACTCTTCTCTTTCTTCCTTTCCTCTGCATATCCAGGCGTGCTTTGTCCTCCTGCCTCCCGACTCCAACTCACCTGGATGTGGCAGGATGGTTTCTTAGGAAGCACTTCCAGTTCAAATGGAAGTTCCAAGGAGTAGGGATCATGTATGTTTGCAGCATCTACTGGTGGCACCAATGGGACACAGCAAGGCTGCTCTATTGGACTCCAGTTCCCAGCATAACTTGCAGGTGTCTGCATTGGTAGTGTCACCCAGGGAGGCCATAGCATTGCCAGTTTATCTCCCCCTGTCCTCCCATCCTACGAGCCTCCCAGCTAGGTAAGGGATCAGAGCCCATCCCGAGTGTGACGCCTGCACATGCATGCTGTCCGTTGCAATATATCTATATATATATATATATTAGAATAGAAAATCTTGAGATGAGAGAAGACTATTGCCAAGAGATTTTTTTCAAGTCCCGCCCTCCTCTCCACCATTTTTCGGTTCACGTCCCAAGCCCGCGGTCCTCTCACCTCTCATTCGTGTGAATGCTTTTGTCAGACAATTCCTGCGCTCTCGGCTCTTATGAATTTTATCTTTTTCCTCACTTTAAGTTCCCAATAAAAGAAGACGTATTACGTCCAAATCTTATTGAAGAATTTCATCCCAAAGGGTTATCAACAGAAAAAATGAGTACACGAGCAATCCTAGCACCGAGACACGATGAAGTCCTACAAATTAACGCAAAAATTGTCGAATGGTTACATGGCAAATTGATTAAATGCGTATCCATAGGCTCTGCTGAAACAGTTGGTGCTGATGGTGCAGAAGATGAAAACATCAACTTAAAATATCAGTGTAGAATATCTACAAGCATTAACACTGTCCGGTCTTCCACCAGCTGAATTACTGTTGAAAGAAGGACGTATCATAATATTATTGCGTAATTTATGTGTGAGTGATGGGCTGTGCAATAGGACAGGATTAGTCAGTCAGTCATTTTCCAACCTGCTGTATCCGAACACAGGGTCACGGGGGTCTACTGGAGCCAATCCCAGCCAACACAGGGCGCAAGGCAGGAACAAATCCCAGGCAGGGCGCCAGCCCACCACAGGGCACACACACACACACACAAGCACACACTAGGGACAATTTAGGATCGCCAATGCACCTAACCTGCATGTCTTTGGACTGTGGGAGGCAGGGCCGCTGCTGCCCAAATGGGTACCCTAAGCAGAAATGTACTTTTGTGCCCCCTCCACCAAATATTACGGAAGTAAAAATAAAATAATAAAAAAAACACCTACTATAGGGGCCAAAATAGACCTTTATTCAAATCAAAGTAAATACATGAGGCGCGTCATCCGTGTGCTTAGCCTACTCTGCGTTCACCGAAAAATGCAATATACACGTTTATATTTTTGTTTATTTGTATATGTATATTATTAATATTAATTTATTATTATAATATATAAAAGCGATTTTTTTGAGCAGGTGGGATGGTGCCCCCCTGGGAGTTGGTGCCCTACACAGACTGCGTACTCCGCGTATAGGGAGCGGCGGTACTGGTGGGAGGAAACCCACACAGACACGGGGAGAACATGCAAACTCCACGCAGGGAGGACCCAGGAAGTGAACCCACTGGTCTCCTTACTGCGAGGCAGCAGCGCTACCCACTGCGCCACCGTGCCACCCAACAAGAATAGTTGTATTGAAAATTGGTCGAACAATTCTGACATGTAAAATTTTAACTGGCGACAAGAAAGGTAATGCAGTCCATCTTCAGGGGATAACATGAGACACCAAAGAAGATCTTGACGTGTCATTCGCATTAAAACGTTTACAGTTTCCCGTTAGAACAGCTTTTGCTGTGACAATTAACAAATCACAGGGACAAACATTCGAAAACGTCAGTTTATTTATTAGAGAGAAAGAAATGAAGTTCACTCACGGGCAGTTATACGTTGCGTTGTCACGATGTAAGCCCATCCATCCATTATCCAACCCGCTATATCCTAATACAGGGTCACAGGGGGTCTGCTGGAGCCAATCAGAGGGTGCAAGGCAGGAAGAAATCCTGGGCAGGGCGCCAGCCCACCACAGTGTAAGTCCAAACACGGAATCAAAATTCAGTGCCATAGTGATGAAAAATGAATTCCAAAAATTGTTTCTACTTAAGTTTTACAGTAAAAGTGCAAGTTTAAAAAGTATTTGTGTGTTAATTTCAAAGCCAAACAGGATGAAAACGTATAACGCAACAAACACCTCAAACGCAACATGAAACATCATTTTCTTTCAATTTATTACGTTTGGCTGTTTTTTACTGTGGTTAATTACTCACTGTAATGTAAAATAGTTAGTTCTATTATGCATATCTAACAATTCCCATGAAAATAACAGTCTGTTGTCACACACGTGCGCATGGGAGGCAGCTAAAGGGCTTGAGTGACGGCAGTTCTGAGGCAGGCCGGGAGCTGGCAGAGGGCACTGACTCTCTTTCTCTCTTTCCTGTAGACAACAACAACAACATTTATTTCTATAGCACATTTTCATACAAACAGTAGCTCAAAGTGCTTTACATATTAAAGAATAGAAAAATGAAAGACACAATTAGAAAACAAAATAAATCAACATTAACATCGAATAAGAGTAAGGTTCAATGGCCAGGGGGGACAGAAAAAACAAAAAAACTCCAGACGGCTGGAGAAAAAAATAAAATCTGTAGGGGTATCAGACCATGAGACCGGCCAGTCCCCTCTGGGCATTCTACCTAACATAAGTGGAACAGTCCTCTTTGGATTTAGGGTTCTCACGGAAGGGCTTGATGATGATGATGGTCACGTAGACTTCTGCCTTTTAATCCGTCCATCATTGTTGGAGCATCATGAAGCTTTGAGTAGGTGGAGGTGGCACAGGCAGAAAAAGAAACAGAAAAGAGTGTTGGGGTCAGTACGGATTTTAGAGCCACCATGAATACTTATTATGAGGAAATTGAACATACAGAGTATCAGGATTAAGTTAAATTAAGATTAAATTGAAGTTATAGAAAGGCCATGTTAAAGTAATGTGTTTTTAGCAGTGTTTTAAACTGCTCTACCGTATCAGCCTGGTGAATTCCTATTGGCAGGCTATTCCAGATTTTAGGTGCATAGCAGCAGAAGGCCGCCCGCCCGCCTCACCACTTCTTTTAAGTTTGAATTCTAAGGAAACACTCATTTGAGGATCTGAGGTTAGGATTTGGAATATAAGACGTCAGACATTCCGATATATAAAATGGAGCGAGATTATTTAAGGCTTTATAAACCATAAGCAGAATTTTAAAGTCAATTCTGAATGACACAGGTAACCAGTGTAGTGACATTAAAACTGCAGAAATGTGTTCGGATTTTCTTTTCCTAGTTAGGATTCTAGCAGCTGCATTCTGCACTCGTTGCAAACGATTTATATCTTTTTTGGGTGGTCCTGAGAGGAGTGCGTTACAGTAATCTAGTCGACTGAAAACAAACGCGTGAACTCATTTCTCAGCATCTTTCAGTGATATAAGCGGTCTAACTTTACTTATGTTTCTTAAGTGAAAAAATGCTGTCCTAATGATCTGATTAATATGTGAATTCAGATTACAGTCAACAATCACCCCTAAGCTTTTTACCTCCGTCTTGACTTTTTAATCCTAATGTATCCAGTTTATTTCTAATAGCCTCATTGTATCCATTATTGCTGATCACTAAGATTTCAGTTTTCTCTTTATTTAACTTGAGAAAATTACTATTCATCCATTCTGACCATTCCCGGGAGATTCCATCTGGCTCTCTTGACGTCACTTCCTGGACCGAGCCAATGGAAGGAGACCTTACCGGCTCCGGCCCCTGTGATGTCATGTCCGGGTTCGAACCAATGGCTAAAGAACATGGGCCTGATCCTTATGACCTCACTTCCTGTCTTCCCCTTTAAAAGCCTGTCCCTTTTCCCTAAATCCTCAGTCTTGTTTTGGACTCATTTGTATGCACGTCAGTGCTGTTTATTTCGCTAACAAACGACTTTGCAGCCAGGATACCAGAATATACGGGTGGCTGCCCCAAACCTTTATCGGAGTATGTCTCGTTATTGCGACACTGTTTAAATTGTACATCCGCTTCCCCATACGCCAGCTGGGAAGTGGCTAGCATGTAGAGCCTGCCCGAGGCTTGGCGAGCAGGTGCCAGAGCCCTCTAATCTGTATATTTATATATATAGTTATTCTAATAAGCTCCTTCAATTAGCTATATGCCTAGCGCAATGATGTCTACTACTGCTGTCCATATTTTACATTTAATGTGTCAAAAATCTGTAAAAGGGTCATTTGTATTTTATAAGAGTATAAAAAAACTGAAGGTAGCAGTGATGAAAACAAAACTGAGTCCCATTGTGAACAATGCTGCACATCCTCTCTGAGACAAAGTACCAATAAGGACTTTCAGCTAACAAATTATTTAACAGAAGTGTGTCCAGAACCGCCACTGGGGCCTCCTTTATACCAACGACAATACACCAGTATTGCACCTCATGAGGATTGGGACAGCCAAGTCAATAAGTCTCCTTTCTTTTTAGTGATCCTGGTGCACGTTTAGACAATTGTGTATGTGTGTGTGTGTGTTTCCATCCATTTTCTGATGCTTATCCAAAATGAAAAATAAACATAAGACAGAGAATGATGAACACATACACAGACGCATGTCCTTCTATTAAGGGGTAAAAGCCAAAGACTGAAGCGGGCCGATCGCTCCACGGCTTTGGTGCCCTGTAACCAAAAGCTGGACCTCCCACTGTTATTTTTATGAATCCCCCGAACCTTTATATGCATTCTGGTTTGTAAGTTCAGAAAAGTAAGCAGCGCCTTGGAAATGTAAGACTTTCTATGTTAGAAGGAGGATTTTTAAATCAGAGCCATTCTTCACTGGAAGCCAGTGCAACGACTCAAGGACAAGGGTTATGTGGTCGGACTTTCTAGTTTGTGTAAGGACTCTTGCAACTGCGTTTTGATGCGACTGAAAGGTGCATGAAGTGCAATTAGAAAATAACAGATCTTGTCCCGTAAAGTGCCCCATTTCAGCCACTGCCCACCCAAGGGGTTGAGCACGTTTTGGATTCAACTGTTTCCTCACACCCCTAATAGAAAGCCCTGTCAATGCCACCACCATATTTGGAGTCTGTATAACTGACTGTGCATCTCTCATTGTCTACAGGGAGTGCAGAATCATTAGGCAAGTTGTATTTTTGAGGATTAATTTTAATATGGAACAAACACAGTGCTATCAGTCAATCCAAAATGTTAATAAACCTGAAACCTGAATGTTTCACAACGGAAATGTGAGTGCGAACATCATCAGGGGAATACATATGTGCGCACAATTATTAGGCAACTATTAGTGTGCAGATTTATTATGCAACTAAAGGAAAAATGAAAATTTTCCCATCTCACTTGTTTATTTTCATCTGTTATAGTGAGAATAATAAACAAACAAACATCTCTGACATTTCAAAAAAAATCAATAAATCAATCAATGACCAATATAGCCACCCTTCTTTCCAATAACAGTCATAAGCCTTTCCATTCATGGAGTCTGTCAGTTTCTTGATCTGTTGACGATCAGCTCTTTGTGGAGCAGTGACTACAGCCTCCCAGACACTCTTCAGAGAGGTGGATTGTTTTTCTCCCCCGTAAATCTAGCGTTTAAGAAGTGCCCACAAGTTCTCGATAGGGTTTAGGTCAGATGAGGAAGGGGGGCCATGTCATTATTCCTTCATCTTTAAGGCCTTTACTGGCTGGCCACGCAGTGGAGAACTTCGATGCAAGTGATGGAGCATTGGCCTGCATAAAAATCATGGTCTTCTTCCTGTATCACTGTTTGAAGAAAGTGTCTTCGAAAAACTGGCAGTAGGTTTGGGAGTTGATTTTGAGTTCATCTTCAATCCAAAAAGGTCCAACTAGCTCATCTTTAAAAATACCAGCTCATACCAGTACCCCACCTCCACGTTGGAGTGGAGCTCTGTGCCCATTACTGATCCACAGGTCCATCCATCTGGTCCATCAAGAGTCACTCTCATCTCATCGGTCCATAAAACCTTTGAAAAAAATCTGTCTTCAGATATTTCTTGGCCCAGTTTTGACGTTTCAACTTATGTTTCTTGTTCAGTGGTGGTTGGGTTTCAGCCCTCCTTACCTTGGCCATGTCTTTGAGCACTGAACACCTTGTACTTCTGGGCACTCCAGGTAGGTTGCAGCTCTGGAATATGAAAGTACTGGAGGATAATGGGTTCCTGGTAGCTTCACGTTTGATTCTTCTCAAATCTTTGGCAGCTAATTTGCGTCTTTTGTTCTCAACACGTTTCTTGCGACCCTGTTGACTATTTGCAACAAAATGTTTGATGGTTCTGTGATCACACACCAATATCTTAGCAATTCCAAAAGTGCTGCATCCCTCTGAAAGACGTTTTACAATTTTTGACTTTTCAGAGTCAGTTAAATCTCTTTTTTGGCCCATTTTGCCCGAGGAAAACTAGCTGCCTAATAATTCTGCACACCTTGATATAGGGTGTTGATCTCCTTAGGCCACACCCTCCCTCATTACACAAATACACATCACCTGACGTGCTTAAATCCAATAAGCATTCAAGTTAATACAGCTTGGAGTTGGAATATACGCATTAAAAATGATGATATGGTCAAAATACTCACTTGCCTAATAATTCTGCACTCCCTGTAGTTTTGGTTGTCTAAAGCGTGTTTTTATGTTTTGGGTACTGCAGGATCATGAATGTGTGGCCACATCTGAAAATGGACCCATGTTTAACCAATCAAGAATCGGAACGAGTTGGAGCAGCAAGGCCGGTTGTTGTTGTGCAACATGAAGCAGGTAGGTCATCTAAAATGGTGAGGAGTGTGCAGCATGGCATTCTTTTGCGTGTGGAATGGCGACAGTGGATGGTGCAGACCCTCATCTTCACAGTCAGTTCTCCCCTGTGTCTACATGGGTTTCTATGGGGGTGAATGAGTCTTCCTTGCACACCCCAAAGGAGAGGCAGGTCTGCACACAAAGCAGAAAGCAGCTGTCCATCAGAAGCCCAAACTCACGCCGGGGCCAGTTATTGTAGCCTGTCCATACTTGGGAATGTGGGAGAAAAATTGGAGGTGCCAGAAAAAAACCTACAAGCACAGGGAGAACATGCAAGCTCCAGATGGACAACATCTGGGCATGGGAGTCAAACCCAGGTGTGGCAGGAGCTGAAGGAGAGGGACATGGGCACCGTTTATAGTTATGTCTGAGATTAGAAAGAGCATTTAATAATAATCGAGACGAGACTTTTTATCCTGCGACGAGATGTGACTTTTTCAGAGAGACACTATCATGTCACCACGAGACGAGACTTTGTGCCAAGAGATTTATCCAACGACCTGGGGCTGGAAACAAAAGACAAAGAGTAGATGACAAAGTAGAATGTCGTAAAGAATTCAAAAACATTGGCACCATACACATGCAGAGCAGTTTCGAGATTATGAAAGTACTAAAATTCGAAAGTCTCAAAAAACTGATAGTAAAAATCGCATTGGCGCAAACAAACTGAAATTATTGCTCAGTGAAATAACGGAACAGCAAAAAGAGATCGAATAGGTGATATGAGAGAAGTATGTAGATATTGTGTGGCTAATTCGTGTTGCCATCAGGGACAAATAGTGTTTCTTCTCAATAAAGAGGCGTATCCGCGAGAATTAAAAGATTTGTTGTTTGGTGAAAGTGAAATCCACACACACGAGCAGCAGAGACATGAAGTTGCTGGCACGTAGAGCAGGCTGGGGGTTGGCGAGCGAAGTGAGTTATTAAGAACACATTATTTAAAGTGTGACTTACCTCCTGCTTGTCTTTTACTACATCTAATTGACTGAGGTTATAAATGTAGAAGGGAAGGTGGAGAGAAGTTATCTTCATATATAATACGCTATTGTGGTTGTTCGTTTGTCTGTCCAGGATTTTAATTCACCTGTAGCTCACAAACCGTTTCACCTATTGACTTGAAATTTGGTACACATATACTACGTGACGTCTACTATCAGGGTGATGATTTTTATTACTCTTATTATTTTCTTTTTATTTTACTGTAGAATCAACTCTCGGCAGCGCACAGCAGGACGGCCGTGCGGCACATGCATATGGGCGCCGTTCTCATTCCCTACCACCTTCGCTAATCATTCTTGATGCAGATTGAAGACTTAAGTGCCAGCTTAAGTGAAGAATTAAAGAAAATGTACTAAGTAATTGCAATACAAAAACTAACTTAATCAGTTTTAATGCGAAAAGATGCCGACAAAAGAAGAGAAGCAGCGGGCCGCTAGGGTGGAGAAAAGAAGAGCTGCTTAGGAAGGAACAAGCGCATCAACCTCTGAGCAAATGAATGATAAACGTACAGAGAAAGAAAACTAGGAATACTCAAGTCAAGTGTATTCACTGCACATTATCGTGTAGTACTCCGTTACTGGTAAACTATAATACCTTATAAATAGTGGTATGTCTGTGAGATTTGAGGCATTCTGACAAAGGACATATTAATAATAAAAAAGGGGAAAGTAGAGCAGTGTCATCTCCAGACAGAGGAGTAGCTTCAGTGACAGACTTTTGTCACTGTCCTGCTCCACTGACAGACTGAGGAGATCGTTCCTTCCCCACACTATGCGACTCTTCAATTCCACCCGGGGGAGTAAATGCGAACATTAATTTTATTTTAATTCTTTTCATTTTTATTACTATTTAATTTAATATTGTTTCTTTGTATCAGTATACTGCTGCTGGATTATGTGAATTTCCCCTTGGGATTAATAAAGTATCTATCTATCTATCTATCCATCTATCAATATAGAGCTCTACCAAGACAAAACAGGGACATTACCTTGTACGCCATGTTGACAGAGGGACACTCGTTCTTGGCTTGGGCAGAGGAGTGCAAAGGTCAGGCATGTAAGGTGGGCGGAGTCTCATGGGCGGAGCAGTGTGACACAGAGGAGGCACTGGAGCCATTGTTGCCAGGTCTGCAGTTTTCTCGCCTAGCTGGGCTATTTTTGATTGTCATCTGCAAGAAAAAAAAAGGCTTTGGTGGGTTGCATTTCTTGGTCTACTTTTTAAAAAAAAACTTGCAGCAAGTTTGCTTCCTGGGTCCTCCCTGTGTGGAATTTGCATGTTCTCCCCATGTCTTCGTGGGTTTCCTCCTGGTGCCTTCCGGTTTCCTCCCACAGACCAAAGCCATGCATGTTAGGTGCATTGGCGATCCTAAATTGTCCCTAGTGTGTGCTTGGTGTGTGTGTGTGTGTGTGCCCTGCCCGGGATTTGTTCCTGCCTTGCGCCCTGTGTTGGCTGGGATTGGCTCCAGCAGACCCCCATGACCCTATGTTAGGATATAACAGGTTGGATAATGAATGGATGGATGTGCTATTTTGGGCTGCTTTTTTACCATGTGTATAATCTATCTGGCACCGCGCCATTTACACTGGAATATGTTCTTCGGGAGCCTGCACTGACAATGAGCGTTGCTGCACCCACCACATGACGAACCACCTCAGGATCTCAAATTAGGACCCAAGTGCAGCCGTGCAACGGATGACACCTCACCACCACACTACTTGAAATGGAATGGAACCATTTGAGGTTTTTTTTTTACCATTGTGAAATCTCCGAGGGTCACCCCCAATTGTGTGATGGTATATACCGATTCTATCTTTCTTTGAAGGGTCCCCCCTCCACCTTTGATGGTATGTACCTAAACCTCTGGCTCTGACACTGCCATCCGCTTTAACGGTGTTTCATTTTGCCTACCTCAGGTATTGGGCTATGTTTGTGGGAAACTCCCTATTTTTTAAGCTGTCCTTGGGCTATACATTTTTTAAGGACCTGGCAACCCTAATTGGAACACAGTTGGGGAAGGAGCCACCTACTGTCAATATTGTCCGAGTGCTAGTTCCTTCCAACTCTCAGGTTGGTAGAATGCTTATAAACTGTATGAGGCGCTCCATCCAGGGATGGTTCCTGCCTTGAACCTGATGTTCTTGGGATAGGTTCCAGGGCCCACAACTCTAAATCGGTTTAAGCAGATTTAAAAATGACAATATATGAATTGATATGCATATATTAATGGGGGTGTGGGCGGGGGTTGTGCTTATCCTGGCAGCACTAGACGGGAGACAAAAAAATGAACTTGGATATGGCGCCAGGCATTGCAAAGAGACAGGGAGATAATACACATCTGGAGGGAAGGTAGGTTAAGTAACGCAGTCAGGGTCACAGAAGTACCCTTCTACTAGTTAAACGCTCTGTTCTTAAAACACGGAGCCTCACTACCAGTGCCTTTCAGTTTTCTAATACGGTTCTCTGAGGCACGGAAAGCCACATACTTTACACCATCTATCAGTCTCAACACGGTTTTTTTGTCGCAGTTCTCCGCTAGTTTCCAATTCAAGTGACCATACGTCCGGAATTCAATTTCTGTGTCCTCACGATTAGCCGTTAAAAAAGCCTTAAAGTCTATTGACTTTTAAAGTGTCTCATTTTCTCACTGTTAAAATATGACCACACTTAACGTACCCTGTGTCAGCTGCGTGTGATTTGCTTCCAAAGCATGCACTGTGATGAAAAATCGCATCTTCAGCTCTCAAATGTGAACAGAAACCTGAATTCTCGACCGGAAAGGTAAGCAGCAGGCATAAAAAACTACAATTTCCACTGGCCAGCTCTTGTCGCAGTGTGATTGGCTAACGTGTCTTTTCACGCGTCGGGAGTTGTAGTTTATGAGGACTCGCCTCTCTTCAGATAAACGATGTCTGTCCCTTCAGAGGAACAGCATTTCCCATCATCCACTGCAACTTTCCCTCTACTTCCTACGACGCACACTTTTCGACGACATTGGAGGCTAGAAAGCGTCATATATTTTTTGTTCTGATTGTTTGTGTCGACTTTCTCCTTTGTGGAAGCGATTTTAAATGCCAAAGAAAGGAAATACGGTCGGAGAACAAGGACAGACGTAACTCTCCTGGCATGCTTCACTAAAGTTCGGCACAGTATAACTGTTTGGTTTCCAGCGACGCCGTCCGCTTTGTTTTTTCAGGCCATTCTTCAAAATTCGGCGTACTACTTGGAAGATGGGGTCCATAATAAGCAGGCGAATGGCTGGGGTGGAAGATATCGATATTCAGGCGAATTCGGCTTACAGGTATCCGCCGAAATCAGGTAGGTCTCATTTGAATCTACGTATTCGAACGTACACAAACGGTCAAATGTGGGGTGTAGTGTGTAATTTCTGGCTATTGTGTCTATAACGGTTTTATGAAAATGCTAAAATTACCGGGAAAAGAAACGTTATATATTTTACTTTGGGAAAGGTGAGTTGTCACCTGCGAGAGAGAATATCAAATCAGTGTGTTTCCTGGTGAGTGTTTAATTAGAATTGAACTGCCTAAGGGCACCAATACTGAGTAGACATTAAAAACAAAAACTGTGTAAAGAAAGACAATGTAATGATCCCCGAAGGAAATGAGCAAACGATAGTGAATAATCTCGATACGTCTCAAGCCAGGGCCCTCCAGACAGCCTGTTCGCATGTGGACAACGGAAATGGGACATTCATGGATGATGAGGACATGCCAGTGATTGAACTTAGTGATGTAAGACATATACGGAGTGTGAACGTCTTTTAAAAGCCGGTTGGTTAGGTCCCTGAACAGACCACCGAACTAAAAGCGGAGTCAGATTGGCATGCAGTCATGTAGGGATGCTCCGATCAGGTGTCTTTATGACCCATACCAGTCACCGGTATTAAATTGTGATCGATCAGATCGATTTTTTTCTTTATCTTTCTAAAAACTCTTATCGAAAGCTCGTGCATAACCAGATTCGGAGAAAACTTCTAAGATAAAATTCCTTTATTGTCACTGCATAGCACATACTATGCGGTTTCGGCACGTTACCTGAAAGGAAGCTTGAAACTGTCCTTTTTAAACACCACAAATCTAATATCTCAGACATTACACAATTGTCAGCATATGCGCCAAAAAAAAAAAAACATTCAAAGTAAAATAGTAAAGTGTTGACTTTGGTATTTTTATAATTAAACTTTAGACGACAGGAATTACCTGTTCAATTTTTATTAACAAAATGAAATTCTGTAGGCTTATTGTTGAGTGACGGTAAGATGAATAAAATAAATAAAATTCCCTTACAATACATACTTTTTTAACTAATGAAATTTGTAGGGAAAATATTTATCCATAATTCAACTCCCTGCGTGGAGTTTGCATGTTCTCCCCGTGTCTGCTTAGGTTTCCTCCCACAGTCCAAAGACATGCAGGTAAGGTGCATTGGCGATCCTAAATTGTTCCTATTGTGTGCTTGGTGTGTGTGTGTGACCTGCGGTGGGCTGGCACCCTGCCCAGGGATTTGTTTCCTGCCTTGAGCCCTGTGTTGGCTGGGATTTGTTTCCTGCCTTGAGCCCTGTGTTGGCTGGGATTTGCTCCAGCAGACCCCATGACCCTGTAGTTAGGATATAGCTGATTGGATAATGGGTGGATAGATGGATTATGCAAACTAGATACATAAATATAAGCCTGTGGCCCCGGTGCAGTCCTAGGGATTTGCCCTCTCGTGTTCCGGGGGAGGTATTGCCCAGAATATATCCTCTTCTTCCGGTCGTTCCTTCCCAGGGGCGTCCCAGTCGGGCAAAGTCCCCGGTCATCTGTCATAACTACTACACCCAGTTAAAAATAGCTGATATGGTGTTGCACCACCAGTTATTGCACAGATGAATGAGTAAATAAAATTACCAATGAAATTTAAAGTTGTACTCTAAGATAGAATACGTGTGTGTGTGTTGAATGAGAGGGAGATCAGTGGAATGATGGGGATGAGGGGAGTGGAGTTGGTGAAGGTTCAGGAGTTTAAATACTTGGGATCAACAGTACAGAGTAATGGGAAGTGTGGAAGAGAAGTGAAGAAGAGAGTGCAGGCAGGGTGGAGTGGGAGGAGAAGAGTGTCAGGAGTGATTTGTGACAGACGGGTATCAGCAAGAGTGAAAGGGAAGGTCTACAGGACGGTAGTGAGACCAGCTGTGTTATATGGGCAGGAGACAGAGCTGGAGGTGGCAGAGTTAAAGATATGAAGAAGGGCATTGGGTGTGACGAGGAGGGACAGGATTAGAAAAGAGGACATTAGAGGATCAACTAAGGTTGGTCAGAGAGGCGAGATTGTGTTGGTTTGGACATGTAGAAAGGAGAGATGCTGAGTTAATTGGGGAAAGGATGTTAAGGATAGAGCTGCCAGGGAAGAGGAGAAGAGGAAGGCCTGAGAGAAGGTTTATGGATGTGGTGAGAGAGGATATGCATGATGGGGGTGACAGAGTAAGATGAGGAGGACAGGAAGAGATGGAAGAAGATGATCCTCCATGGCAACCCCTAACAGGAGCAGCCAAAAGAGGAAGAAGACTCTTAGGTTCTATTAGTATTCTAGTCTTTTAGTGATGAAAATCACCTTTGATCAGAACAGATTATTGTTGGTTCTATTTCTGCTCTTTAGTTTGTGTATAGCTATGGAATAAAAAAAAAACTGTCCTTAAATCTTTTAGTCCTTTCTATAATGGACCTATAGCATCTGCTTGAGGGTGATGTCTTGGGTGGGATGCTTCTTTTAGTATATGAAGTACTCCGCTGTGACAGTGACTGCTGAATAGATCCCCAAGTGAGGGCAAAGAGCAGGCAGTGTTACTGCCCAATTGAAGAGCTCTCCTGCCTACAGCTGTCGATCGTGTCACCCTGCCATATCAGTGTATGTCACTGCCCGTATCACATTTACCAACCAAGTGCCAACCTTCTAGCTCCATCCTGCTTGCCTCTTTTGGTGATAGCTGCCTGATGGAGCCGGTGTTGTACGAAAGAACGTCAAGTTCAACTGCAGGCTCTGCTCTTTTCTTTTTTTTTCCCCCCAATTCTGTATTATTATTTGTTTTTTTTTTGATTTTCTTAGTCCTTGTATAGGAATTGTAATTCCGGTTGAGCATTCATTGGCTGTCAGCTCTCATGCTTCTACAACTAAACACAAAATCAGACCCGTTTGATTTTATCGGAGTGGGACGCAGACTAGTTGGGTATGTCACATTAGGTGATTGTCTACATGGGTGCACACCGCTGACTGCCATCCGACTCTCCAAGAATGACGTAAATCAATAGTTCCCAAACTTTTTTCGGCCGCAGACCCCTTTAGCAAAAACTTTTAAAACCGTCGACCCCCTAGTCCAGGGGTCCTCAATCCCAGTCCTGGAGAGCCGCAGTGGCTGCAGGTTTTGTTCTGACCTGGTTGCTTAATTAGAAAGCAATTCTTGCCAATAAAACACTAACAAGCTATGAAATTAAATTAACTCTGCTATGTCAGCTCATTCTCCTATCCTAGATTTTCTTTCCCTTTCTATCATGCAAATGATTTGAAGGCTAAAATGGACGAGTAATTCTCAGTCCTTCACTTTTTTCTCTTCATTTTTCTTCCAAGTATTTAATTAAACCCAATAGTGCAGATAAATACACACAGGTGTAAATGTAAAGAAGCTAAATGGAGAAATGCTGCTCTGTCTTGTCATTTGCATGTTATTGATAATAAGGAGCAATTCAAATAGCTGTTTAAGAAAAAATGAAGCAATAAGGGCTCAAAATCACTAAAGTGAAGCAGAAGTGTTACTTTAGCAATAAGAGCTTTTTATTAAGCAACTGGGTTGGAGCAAAAACCTGCAGCCACTGCGGCCCTCCAGGACTGTGATCGAGGACCCCTGGTCTAGTCATTTAAAAGATAGATAGATACTTTATTAATCCCAATGGGAAATTCACATAATCCAGCAGCAGTATACTGATACAAAAAACAATATTAAATTAAATAGTAATAAAAATGAAAAAGCAGACAATAACTTTGAGTAATGTTAGGATTTACATTAGGTGGAATTGAAGAGTCGCATAGAGTAGGGGAGGAACTATCTCCTCAGTCTGTCAGTGGAGCAGGACGGTGACAAAAGTCTGTCACTGAAGCTACTCCTCTGTCTGGAGATGATCCTGTTCAGTGGATGCAGTGGATTCTTCATGATTGACAGGAGTTTGCTTAGTGCCCGTCGCTCTGCCACAGATGTTAAACTGTCCAACTTTACTCCTACAATACAGCCTGCCTTCTTAACAAGTTTGTCCAGGTGTGAGGCGTCTTTCATCTTTATGCTGCCACCCCAGCACACCACTGCGTAGAAGAGGGCACTCGCCACAACCGTCTGGTAGAACATCTGCAGCATCTTATTGCAGATGTTGAAGGACGCCAACCTTCTCAGAAAGTATAGCCGGCTCTGACCTTTCTTACATAGAGCATCAGTAATGGCAGTCCAGTCCAATTTATCATCCAGCTGCACTCCCAGGTATTTAAGGTCTGTACCCTCTGCACAGTCACCTCTGATGATCACAGGGTCCATGAGGGGCCTGGGCCTCCTAAAATCCACCACCAGCTCCTTGGTTTTGCTGGTGTTAAGATGTAAGTGGTTTGAGTCGCACCATTTAACAAAGTCTTTGATTAGCTTCCTGTACTCCTCCTCCTGTCCACTCCTTAATAAATTTGTACAGTACTCAATATTAAATATTTCACTAGATATCAAACTTATTTTAATCACTTGTAATTAATGATTAAAAAAGATAAAAGGACTATGGAATATGGGATTATCTTGTGCAACATTTAATATCAAAACCTGTACAAACGAAAATTAAACCAAAAAAATACGAGCAGAGTTACAATACAGTTTATTTTTTGCATAGCCCAAAATCACTCAAGGAGTGCCACAATGGGCTTTAACAGGCCCTGCCTCTTGACAGCCCCCCAGCCTCAACTCTCTAAGAAGACAAGGAAAACTCCCCTCATTTTTTTCAAATGGAAGACACTTCAAAGAGAGACCCCTTTCCAGGTAGGTTGGGTGTGCAGTGGGTATCAAAAAGGAGGGGGACAATACAACACAATACAATACACAGAACAGAACAAATCCTCAATACAGTATACAAATAAAAATTTTAGAAGTACGGAGCAGAATTTAACAGTAGATGACATCACAAAATAAGATTTGGATATTTTTAGAGTCCTGGAGACCTCGGCCATCAAGCTGCCTCCCCCATTTGGCCGTTCCACGGCTGAATCAGTGCTGGGCCAGCAACTCCGATAAAAGGACCTCTCTTTCCCATGATTCCTGTGATCCTCCATCAGGGATGACTTTACCTTAGGCAGGCACAACAACTTGGCAGGTGGGCCGTGACACCAAGTGCCAAATTTGAGTACGGAGAAGAGAAACAGAATAGGTCAGGGTTGGTATCAAATTCTAACAATCATGTTACTTATGTTTTAGTGCTAATGACAAACAGAGATGCAGTCTGTACAGTTCATCAGCAGCTCTAGTCAGGGTGTGCTGAACTGAAGTTGTGAGTCTTCAGCCGGGATTTGAAAGCTGAGACCGAAGGGGCATCTCTTATAGTAGCAGGCAGACCACTCCACAGTTTAGGGCCCCCTGTAACTAAAAGCTCGACCTCCCACTGTTATTTTATTAATCGTTGGAATCACAAGCAGACCGACATCTTGAGATCTTAATGTGCGCTCAGGTTTGTAAGTCATGGTAAGTTCAGACAAGTAAGCCGGACCTCCGCCATTTAATGCTTTATATGTTAAAAGGAGGATTTTGAAATCTGTCCTAAACTTAACCGGGAGCGAGTGTAAGGATTTAAGAACTGGAGTGATGTGTTCGTAAATAAATATGTAAATTCAAAACAAGTATAAATAGTCCAAGATGTACTGTCTGCATTTCTTTTTTGGTTCAGTCATATTATCTGAAGAAATAAAAACTTTTATTAACAATTTCGACAGCCCCTGTGATAAAACAAAAAAACCCTATAAACTATGTACTTACTTGAAACAGAAGATTTTTGTTCAAACTTGGAATAAATAAACTGTGTCCTCTGATTTTCTTTTTCGTAGTACTGCTCCTCAATAAATAATTATATTCAAAGTTCAAATCACAAATAAGCACTTGTCACATCAAACAAACCAATTTATTGTGTTTTATGAAAGCATCACCGTACAAGACTGATCGATTCTGCTAATATCGAATATTCATCATCTCGTCCCACCGCAAGCAAGTGCAGACATGCAACGGCTTTTCATGGCCGCACTTGCTTTGATACGTTCGATAAGACAACACACAGATATGTTTGTGCTACGTGTATTTTCATGCGTTCTTACGTGTGACTCTTTTAATGACACATTTTACCTTTTTGTTTGCAAGTTTGGTATGTAATGTGTTTTATTATCAAAAAAGTGTTTTTTACTTCTTAATTAGGTACCTATTGGAAAATCATAGATCTTTTGAAGTAACAAACAAATAGCAGTAGTAAGGGGGTCTATTTTTGCTGTCGTCGACCCCCAAATTTTTTTTTATTAAAACTATCAACCCCTAGAAAGTTCAAATTGACCCCAGGGGGTTGATATCGACCACTTTGGGAACTCTTGATGTAAATGAATGTAGCAAATGAAAATTGCTGGAAAAGTCGTGTAATGTGACATGGGCTTTTTTTTTTTTTTAGAGCCAAACCCTTGAAGAACAATGGACAATCAGTTAGCATTCTTTGGATGTTTAGCTCCTATGTAACAATTGCAGCCAAACTGTCGCCCTTACTGTACAGTTGTGGCCAAACGTTTTGAGAATGACACAAATATGAATTTTTACAAAGTTTGCTGCCTTGGTTTTTATGATGGGAATTTGCATACACTCCAGTCCCTCTTTGCCATGAAAATGAACTTAATCCCCCAAGAAAACATTGCCACTGCAAGTCAGCTCAGTCACCAAAGGACCTGCTGATGTCACTTAACATACAGTGGTGTGAAAAACTATTTGCCCCCTCCCTGATTTCTTATTCTTTTGCATGTTTGTCACACAAAATGTTTCTGATCATCAAACACATTTAACCATTAGTCAAATATAACACAAGTAAACACAAAATGCAGTTTTAAATGATGGTTTTATTATTTAGGAAGAAAAAGAAATCAATCCAATTTCAAAATTATCCCAGTTTCACGGTATTGTTGGTATGATGTTCTTTTCTGGTGTTCCTTTTATGTAACGGACATTTGCCTTCCAAAAGTTCAACTTTTGTATTGTTTAATGTTCTTTTGCAACAGTCTTGGAAATCTGCGTGACATGAGTGGATGTTAACCTGAATTTCTTTGGATTTTCTATTTCTTGATTGAAACTGCAATTACTGTTTTTCAGTAGACTGGCTAAGAATAACCACGCCAACAGTAAAGCATCCTGAGATTCCACTGTCATGAGAATTGTACAGGGTGGTCCAGATCTAATTATGCAGATCCAGATCGTCTGGATGACTTTGATTTATCAAAGCTTTTGGGCTTGATTCCAGTTCCCGTGGAAACGTGAAGGCGATTCTTCATGTCGTCAGTTCGTTACACTTCTTGATGGTCTGGGATTTTTCGGGTGATTTTCTATCTAATAAACTTAAGTTATAGTGTAATGAAACTTGCATAATTAGATCTGGACTACCCTATACATTGTACAAAAAAAACATTTTAATGTGCACACAAATATTAATACAGGTTTGCATGGCCCCATAAAGTGATAGCTTTCAAGGGCGTGGCACTAATGAAGAGAAGGAATCGCATTGCATGACAGTTGCAGTCAAAATATAGAACCTTTTTATTGAACAATAAAACACACTTCCCGGGTCCTCCCTGCGTGGAGTTTGCATGTTCTCCCCGTGTCTGCGTGGGTTTCCTCCGGGTGCTCCAGTTTCCTCCCAGAGTCCAAAGACATGCAGGTTAGGTGGATTGGCGATTCTAAATTGGCCCGAGTGTGTGCTTGGTGTGTTTGTGTGTGTCCTGCTGTGGGTTGGCACCCTGCCCGGGATTGGTTCCTGCCTTGTGCCCAATGTTGGTTGGGATTGGCTCCAGCAGACCCCTGTGACCCTGTGTTCGGATTCAGCGGGTTGGAAAATGGATGGATGGATGAAATTTTGCAAACGGCTTAAACTAAAATTTTGCCAACATATTTTCAAAGAGGCATTTAGACTTAGTAAAATATCTAGAGGTGCTTGTCAATATATCTTAGAAATGGAATAAATAGTGAATATTTTTTGTAAACCAGCTACACTTTCTGTTAATGTTAACAATCTCTGTCCACTGACACGTTAAAGTGACTTTTTAAACAACTTTCCCATCATTAAAGTGCATAATATTTAAACTAATAAATAATAACAATAAAATAAATAATAGTGCAACTTCCAGTAATAATACTATTACTTCAAGACTTCAAGCCCAGGTGCATTACACAGTATTGACCAAATAAAAATAAAATAAAATGAAACAAGTGCAACTTGGTGATGACATCTCTACCAACTAAACCATCATTAAGGCAAATTGCATTAATATGGACCTTGCTTCAAGCTAAGCTATATACATAAATAATAAAATTGCAACTTACATTTATAATGCTATTTGTGATATAGCCCAACAGAATCTTATTAGGGCCACAGGGAAAAAAAAAACAAACTATTTGTCAAGAATAAAGTCGACATTTCCACTTTATTCTCATAGTTTATTTTATAATTAAAGTAGAATGTCGTAAACTAAACTTCATCCTAAAATCAATGTTTAATTTACTAGATTTTCTCAAACTCCGTCATAAGTTAATGTAGCACATTAAATGCTTTGTGTTAAGTTTTCCCCAACTCAGTTGTTAATCGCTAAGCGCTTCTTAAACTGACTTCCTCTGCACGAAGAGGAGGCGCAGGCAGCGATCACCGCACAGAATACATTCACTTCATGATATTCCTGCTCTCTGACAATTTAGAATACTAAGATATATACTTATTAAATATATATTAAACAAGCGCGGTAGTGCTGCTCCCTCACAGCAAGGGCTCCCCAGGTGTACGTTCAGTGTAGAGAGTGTTATGGCAGGTGTGACGAGGCTCGAAAAAACTGGATGTATGAATGGGCGTCGCACAGGTTTAACTGACATATCGTGTAAATGTGGGGTTCGTGATCTGGTGGTCGGAGACACGAACACGGAATTCAATGGATGATGTTCTCAGTGGGCTTTCTTTATTGCATGCATGCTGTCTCTGTCTGACGTACCAAACCCCCAGTTCCTATCCTTCCTTTTCCTTTCTCCACATAACCAATTGCCACATGATAAACGTCTTTGTGAAATTAAAACTAGTTATAAACTTAGACCACGGGGTGTTCAGAACTTTAAAAAAAATCTTTGTTAAACATGTTTAATTATGCCATCCATTCAGGGTTGCACCCATCCCAGCAAGCACTGTGTGCGAGGCAAGAGCAAATCCTGAACGGCAGCAACGGTGAATACGAGCAACACATACACTAGCATAACAAAACCCCACATCCTTCATGACTTTGAAAGGAAGCCGAAGCACGCCGAGTAAACCCACCAGATAAACTTGCAAGTTCAAGGCATGGAACACCCGAGACCCCCTTGCTGCGAGGCAGTAGTGCAACCTCCGTGCCCCCACTTGATTAATACATGCTTTGATTTCATTTCATCATGACAATTATATCATTATCTTAGCATTCTAAATGTTCAGGGAGCAGGAATACCATGAAATGAATGTATTCTGTGTGCTGCCTGCGCTTCCTTAGTGCAAGAGGAAGTCCGTTTAAGAAGCACGTAGCGATTAACATGGCTTGGGGAACACTTAACACAAAGCATTTAATGTGCTACATGACTTATAACGGGGTTTGAGAAAATCAATTAAATTAAATATTCACTTTAATATGAAGTTTAGTTTACGATGTTCTACTTTAATGACAAATTACGAGAATAAAGTCAACATGTCGACTTTAATCTTGACATAAACGGCGAGAATAAATTCAAAATGTCGTCACACTATTGCACAGTACCCAGGTACATTACACAGTTTTGAAAAAAATAAAACAAGTACAACTTGGCTTGCAGTATTATCCAGTGGTATAGGAACAGTATTCACATTTTTGAACGTAATGGTCCACATCCGACCTTTTAAAACGAAAGTATCTCCAGGCAACAGACGTGACTCCTTTTTTTCGGCAAAAGTTCTTCTGTGTCATCATGTTCAACTTTATCGTCTGCTACAGCTTCGGTTTCAGAATGTTCTCTGTCCATTTTCACTGTGCAATACCTCATGTCCTCCGTTGCATACGTGTTTCGCGGTGTAGCAGTGAAAATGGGCCCCCGCGTAATACCTCCACTAACGCATGTATTCCGTTGCATGCGTTTTGTAGCGGTGTAGCAGTGAAAAGGTCCCTCCTTAAACAGTTTCCTGCTGCGCCACGTTCTGAACGTTGTTTAGGTAATTTAAACCGGTGTTGCGGTATTTAAAAAATCCATATCATAACAAAAATAAACGGTTTTTGGTATGAACCGGTATACTGCCCAGCACTAGTAAAAAGTATGTGAACCCTTAGGAATTATCTATATTTATGTCTAATTCCCATATAAAACATGGTTGTATCTTCATGTCAGTCACAATAATGAACAAGCACAACAACAACCTTTATTTCTATAGCACATTTTCATACTAATAATGTAGCTCAAAGTGCTTTACATGATGAAGAAAGAGAAAAAAAAGACAAAGTAAGAATTAAAATAAGAGAGCACTAATTAACATAGAATAAAAGTAAGGTCCAATGGCCAGGGAGGACAGAAAAAACAAACTCCAGATGGCTGGAGAAAAAATAAAATCTGCAGGGGTTCCAGGCCATGAGACCGCCCAGCCCCCTCTAGGCATTCTACCTAACATAAATGATCAGTCCTCATTGTATTCAGTGTTCTCATGGAAGGACTTGATGATGACGGTCACGTGGACTTCTCCTTTGACACAGTCTCCTATAACTAAAGACGCACAGATTTTCAGAGAATTTTTGACCATATTGAATAAATCATTCAAACTATGAAACTGAAGGTTGGAAAAAGTGAACCCTAAGCTAATGACTTTTGAAAAGCTCCTTGCAGTCCGAATTTAGCACACGTGGAGTCCATTTAATGAAACAAGTTCAGACGTGTGGCCCTGAATTACTCGGATTGATAAAAAACACGATAAAGTTTGAGTCTGAGCTTTTGAGAAGAAGCATATCCAGATGGGAATCATGCCACGCACAAAAGAGCTGTCTGAAGAGCTACGATGGAGAATTGTTCACCTACAGAAGGCTGGAAAGGGTTACAAAGTCATCTCAAAGATCTGAGATATTCATCAGTCTACTGTTAGGCAAGTTGTCTGTAAATTGAGCCAAGTTGGGATTGTGGCTACTCTGCCTAGAAGTGGACGCCCTGCCAAGATGACCCCAAGAGCACAACGCAAAGTCAGCAATGAGGTAAAGAAGAACCCTGGAATGACTGCAAAGGACTTGAAGAAGTCATCAGAACTGGCTAACATCTCTGTTCACGAGTCAACTATAAGCAAAACAGTGAACAAGAAAGGAGTCCATGGCAGGACACCAAGAAGGAAGCCACTGCTATCAAAAAAGAACATTGCTGGACGCCTGAAGTTTGTGAAAGAGCACTTGGACACTCCACAACGGTACTGGGAAAATGTCTTGTGGAGTGATGAAACCAAAATTGAACTATTTGGGAGGAACAAGCAGAACTTCATTCGGCGTAAAAAGGGCACCGCATATCAACATCAAAACATCATCCCTACAGTAAAGTATGGTGGAGGGAACATCAGGATGTGGGCCTGCTTTGTTGCATCAGGGCCTGGACAGCTTGCCATCATTGAGAGGAAAATGAATTCACAAGTTTATCCGCAAATTCTCCAGGATGATGTGAGGGTGTCTGTCCGTCAACTTAAGCTCAGAAGAGGCTGGGTTATGCAACAGGACAATGACCTCAAACATCGCAGCAAATCCAAAGCACAATGGCTTCAGGAGAACAAACTCTGCCTTTTGGAGGGGCCCAGTCAGAGACCAGATCTCAATCCTATTGAGCCGTACACAGAAGACAACCGAAGAATATGGAAGAGTTAAGGCTGTTCTGCAGGGAAGAATGGGTTCAAATTCCCCCAACACGATGTGCAGGTCTTATCTGCAGTTACAGGAGGCGCCTGGTTGAGGTGATTACTGCCAAAGGAGGGTCAACCAGTTATTAAATCCCAAGATTCACTTACTTTTTCCGCTACCACTGTGAATGTTGAATGCGTTTGTAAAATAAAGACATGAATGAGTAGAATTTTTTGTGTGGCGTTGGCTTAAGCTCATTGTGTATATCAGTGGCTGTGACTTAGATGAAGAGCAGATCACTGTTTACGACCAGTAAACCAGACATTCCAAAGGGTTCACATACTTTTTACTATTAAATAGTGCCTTTCATATCCTGTCTGTCCTGTCAATCTATCTATCTTACAGTTGTGCTTGAAAGTTTGTGAACCCTTTAGAATTTTCTATATTTCTGCATAAATATGACCTAAAACATCATCACATTTTCACTCAAGTCCTAAAAGTAGATAAAGAGAAACCAGTTAAACAAATGAGACAAAAATATTATACTTGGTCATTTATTTATTGAGGAAAATGATTGAATATTACATATTTGTGAGTGGCAAAAGTATGTGAACCTTTGCTTTCAGTATCTGGTGTCACCCCCCTTTGCACGTTTTCAGTAACTTCTGCTCATTCCTGGACACCAGCTTGGAGGAATTTTCGCTCATTCCTCCGTACAGAACAGCTTCAAATCTGAGATGTTGGTGGGTTTCCTCACATGAACTGCTCACTTCAGGTCCTTCCACAACATTTCGATTAGATTAAGGTCAGGACTTTGACTTGGCCATTCCAAAACATTAACTTTATTCTTCTTTAGCCATTCTTTGGTGGAACGACTTGTGTGCTTAGGGTCATTGCCTTGCTGCATGACCCACCTTCTCTTGAGATTCAGTTCATGGACAGATGTCCTGACATTTTCCTTTACAATTCTCTGTTATAATTCAGAATTCATTGTTCCATCAATGAAGGCAAGCCGTCCTGGCCCAGATGCAGCACAACAGGCCCAAACCCTGATACTACCAGCACCATGTTTCACAGATGGGATGAGGTTCTTATGCTGGAATGCAGTGTTTTCCTTTCTTCATACATAACGCTTTTCATTTAAACCAAAAAGTTCTATTTTGGTCTCATCCGTCCACAAAACATTCTTCCAATAGCCTTCTGGTTTGTCCACGTGATCTTTAGCAAACTGCAGACGAGCAGCAATGTTTTTTTTGGAGAGCAGTGGCTTTCTCCTTGCAACTCTGCCATGCACACCATTGTTGTTGAGTGTTCTGATGGTGGACTCATGAACATGAACATTAGCCAATGTGAGAGAGGCCTTCAGTTGGGGTCCTTTGTGACCTCGCCGACTATTACACGCCTTGCTCTTGGCGTGATCTTTGTTGGTCGACCACTCCTGGGGAGGGTCATAATGGTCTTGAATTTCCTCCATTTGTACACAATCTGTCTGACTGTGATTGGTGGAGTCCAAACTCTTTAGAGATGGTTTTATAACCTTTTCCAGCCTTACGAGCATCAACAACTCTTTTTGTGAGGTCCTCAGAAATCTACTTTGTTCGTGCCATGATACACGTCCACAAACATGTGTTGTGAGGAGCAGACTTTGATAGATCCTGTTCTTTAAATAACACAGGGTGCCCACTCACACCTGACTGGCATCTCATTGATTGAAAACACCAGACACGAATTTCACCTTCAAACTAACTGATCATCCGTGAGGTTCACATACTTTTGCTACTCACAAATATGTAATATTCGATCATTTTCCTCAATAAATAACAACAACATTTATTTCTATAGCACATTTTCATACAAAAAGTAGCTCAAAGTGCTTTACATAATGAAGAATAGAAAAATAAGACACAGTAAGAAAAGAAAATAAGTCAACATTAATTAACATAGAATAAAGGTTCAATGGCCAGGGGGGACAGAAAAAACAAAAAAACTCCAGACGGCTGGAGAAAAAATAAAATCTGCAGGGATTCCAGACCATGAGACCGCCAGTCCCCTCTGGCAATAAATAAATGACCAAGTATAATATTTTTGTCTCATTTGTTTAACTGGTTTCTCTTTATCTACTTTTAGGTCTTGAGTGAAAATCTGATGATGTTTTAGGTCATATTTATGCAGAAATATAGAAAATTCTAAAGGGTTCACAAACTTTCAAGCACAGCCGTATGTAATCCTGGGTTTGTCAGTCTCCATGCTTGATGCTGCTGTGTTTTCTAAGTGTCTCCAGTTGCTGGTTAATGCTTTACTCTTGTTTCTATTTTTGTCACCTTTACGTTTTATTGCAGTGATTTTTTTTTTTGTTGCCCTTTTAGTGCCTTGTCGAGGAGCTGTTCACATTCTGCACAGGCAGGTCAACAGGAACCTGTTGTGTTTTTTTTTTGGTTTCTTCAGTCCTTGAGGTAGTGCCGTGAATAGCACAGCTGAAATCTTACTAGCTGAATGTATGGAAAACAAAAAGATCAGGCAGTACCGCATAGAAGTTGTAGGCTCGACTGAGTGCATCCTAGTGATATTGTGACAATCTCTGCAGGATTTGTATACAGAGAGCTAGCCAGGATCATGAAGGACTCCTCTCTCGCCATTTCGACCGCCGTTTTCATTGGATTGTGTTCCAGAATTGTGTTAACTCCTTGCTGGGCTGTAACCATGAATGCTGTCATGTCTGACTCGTCCTCTTCCTTCACTGCTTACCTTACATTGTGAATCAAAGCAGACAAAGCACAAGTTAAATAAATCACCCCACTGACTGTCCTTTGTTTTGCACTGAACTTCCACTCTTACTCAAGTCTCTCCCTTCAGCCCTCCACCCCGCTGAAAAAGCAAACAGTTCTCCATTTTATATTACAGTAGATCGAGAAGCAGCACGTGGTGTTGTAATGTTAAGCTGGGACCCTCACAATCGTAATTTTGGTTTTCAAAGTAGTCATGTCTGTTTCCTCCTAGAGAGCAACTACAGTGGGCATAAAAAAGAATCCCCCCCCTTCGAAATATTCCTTTTTTTTTTTTTTTTGCTTTACAGCCTGAAATCTAAACACACAAACCAATATTTACTTCATCAATGCAACCTCTAACATCCAAGTGAAAGATATCACAGCTACAGTTCAGAAAAGTTATAAGAAATCAAATCAAGACCTACTGAGATTAATAAAGGGTCATTCCCCCCCCATGTTAATGTCATTTTGTTGACCCCCCCCCCCCCATTTTGCTTTAATGACAGCCTGGAGTCTGTTGGGATTCTTCTCTATCAGCTTTGCACACCTAGATTCAGTAATATTTGCCCCCCACTCTTCTTTACAGAACTGTTCAAGTTTGGTCAAATTGGATGGTGAGCGTTGGTGGTCTGCTATTTTTAGTGTGATGTCCTGCCGCACCAGGACATTCACTTTTTTCTCCTTCAGCCACTGTGTGGTCAATGTTGCTGTGTGCTGCGGGTCGTTTGTCGTGTTGAAAGGTGAACATTCTGCCCATCTTTAACTTTCTGGCAGAGGGTAGCAGGTTTTCCTTTTCTACCATAACAAGAGCCCCAGGCCCCCCACAACAGGATGCTGCCCCTTACATGCGTTACTGTAGGCATGGTGTGTTTTGGATGGTGAGCTACATTGGTGTACAGTTTGGTGTTCACGCCAGATATTTTAATTTTGGTCTCATCTGACCAGAAGACCTTTTTCCACTTGGCATCAGAATCTTCAAGGTGCATTCTGGGAAAGCTCAAATGAGCCTTAACGTGACCTTTCTTGAGAAGTGCGGCCCTCCCAAACAAGCCACAATTGTGGAGCGCTTGTCAAATTGTTGTCACCTGCACACCATGAATGACCACTCTTTGCCATCAAATCCTGTAGGTCCTCCAAAATGGCCATTGGCCTCTTAGTAGCCTCTCTTACCAGTTTCCTCCTTGCTCTTCCATCTAGTTTGGAGGATCCAGTGCGGGTCCTAGCAGTACCAAACACTCACCACTTCTTTACACGGTGTGCACAATTATTAGGCAAGTGAGTATTTTGACCATATCATCATTTTTAATGCATATATTCCAACTCC
This sequence comes from Polypterus senegalus, assembly GCF_016835505.1. Classification (NCBI taxonomy): domain Eukaryota; kingdom Metazoa; phylum Chordata; class Cladistia; order Polypteriformes; family Polypteridae; genus Polypterus; species Polypterus senegalus. The sequence continues at coordinate 158,108,123 of NC_053166.1, read as the reverse complement.
AAGCTGTATTAACTTGAATGCTTATTGGATTTAAGCACGTCAGGTGATGTGTATTTGTGTAATGAGGGAGGGTGTGGCCTAAGGAGATCAACACCCTATATCAAGGTGTGCAGAATTATTAGGCAGCAAGTTTTCCTCAGGCAAAATGGGCCAAAAAAGAGATTTAACTGACTCTGAAAAGTCAAAAATTGTAAAAAGTCTTTCAGAGGGATGCAGCACTTTTGGAATTGCTAAGATATTGGTGTGTGATCACAGAACCATCAAACATTTTGTTGCAAATAGTCAACAGGGTCGCAAGAAACGTGTTGAGAACAAAAGACGCAAATTAGCTGCCAAAGATTTGAGAAGAATCAAACGTGAAGCTACCAGGAACCCATTATCCTCCAGTACTTTCATATTCCAGAGCTGCAACCTACCTGGAGTGCCCAGAAGTACAAGGTGTTCAGTGCTCAAAGACATGGCCAAGGTAAGGAGGGCTGAAACCCAACCACCACTGAACAAGAAACATAAGTTGAAACGCGTCAAAACTGGGCCAAGAAATATCTGAAGACAGATTTTTTTCAAAGGTTTTATGGACCGATGAGATGAGAGTGACTCTTGATGGACCAGATGGATGGACCTGTGGATCAGTAATGGGCACAGAGCTCCACTCCAACGTGGAGGTGGGGTACTGGTATGAGCTGGTATTTTTAAAGATGAGCTAGTTGGACCTTTTGCATTGAAGATGAACTCAAAATCAACTCCCAAACCTACTGCCAGTTTTTCAAGACACTTTCTTCAAACAGTGATACAGGAAAAGACCATGATTTTTATGCAGGCCAATGCTCCATCACTTGCATCGAAGTTCTCCACTGCGTGGCCAGCCAGTAAAGGCCTTAAAGATGAAGGAATAATGACATGGCCCCCCTTCCTCATCTGACCTAAACCCTATCGAGAACTTGTGGGCACTTCTTAAACGCTAGATTTACGGGGGAGAAAAACAATCCACCTCTCTGAAGAGTGTCTGGGAGGCTGTAGTCACTGCTCCACAAAAGCTGATCGTCAACAGATCAAGAAACTGACAGACTCCATGAATGGAAAGGCTTATGACTGTTATTGGAAAGAAGGGTGGCTATATTGGTCATTGATTGATTGATTGATTTTTTTTGAAATGTCAGAGATGTTTATTTGTAAATTTTGAGGTGTTATTATTCTCACTATAACAGATGAAAATAAACAAGTGAGATGGGAAAATTTTCATTTTTCCTTTAGTTGCATAATAAATCTGCACACTAATAGTTGCCTAATAATTGTGCGCACATATGTATTCCCCTGATGATGTTCACACTCACATTTCCGTTGTGAAACATTCAGGTTTCAGGTTTATTAACATTTTGGATTGACTGATAGCACTGTGTTTGTTCCATATTAAAATTAATCCTCAAAAATACAACTTGCCTAATAATTGTGCACACAGTGTATGATGAACTTTACTGGCCTCCTTGGGATTGATAAAGCCTTTGATATAATTTTGTCTCCATCTCCTGCCTTCTGTCTGTCCACAATTCTATCCCTGAGATCTTTTCAAAGATGGCCCGCCACCCATAGTCAGTTGTGTGCTGTCAGTTGCACTGCCAAGCAAGGGAATGAGTGGACCAGGAACAGCTTCACTAATCACACTCGTTACAACTGATCACAGGTGGAAGGACGCCAGTAACCACAATGGAAATGGGGGACACTGACACCTGAGTGAAGTGGGGGGAGAGGATTCTTTATTCTTCTCAGGATTTCTTGTTTTTTATTTTTTTAAATTCTTCTGACCTGTAGCTGTGATATCTTTCACTTAGATGTTAGAGATTGCATTGAGTAAGTAAAACTGGAAAAAATATTGGTTTGTGTGTTTTGATTTAACTCTGTAAAGGAAAAAAATGGGAATATTCCTGTGGGGATTCTTTTCTATACCCACTGTATGCAAAATTTGGTCCAGAATGGTCAAAGGCTGTAGGATTGTAATGTTCATTCTGAGCCAGCAGGTGGCACTGGTCTGCAAACTGCAACACACTGGGGAAAACCTGGGTCACCCAGGGTCAAAAATTTTGGGTTCCAAGTAACGCAGTCCATCCTGTCCGTGTGGACGTAGAGAGCGACTATGCAAAGCTTAGTCCAGATCGGTTAACAGCAACATTTATTTCTGTGGCACATTTTAAAGGGTGAAGGATTGCATAGAGAACTTGCGGACGGACAGACAGACATTCTATTTTATGTGCACTGCACGTTATACATTTGACTTGATCTGAAGTCTGACTCCTCCCACATCCACAGCGAGGGTTAGTTAGTTGACTAACTCACTAGTGATGGGCATTTTGATTCATTTTACTGATTCAATACTTTTGAGCTCTCCATTCAAATGAATCGATTTGTTTGATTCATTTATGGTCTGGCATTCATGGTAAGTCTGGCAAGGAGGATCCCCCTTTGATTGTATCACCACTATATATTATTAATTGGTAAATTATTATGATACCCAGTGTATGTTTGTGTGTATGAACAATATCATCCTTCTATATAAAAGCGGTCGGGATTGTCCTTCCGTCCCGTGAGTGCTACGCAGGCGCTGAGTTTCACACCGCCCGTCCCATTTTGCAATGCACGATGGGATTTGTAGTTTCATTTTTCAAGGTAAAAGATGATTTTCTACTCCAGACTGTGCGATATCTTCTTCTTTCTTACTTACTATATAAAAGCGGTCGAGATTGTCCTTCCGTCCCGTGAGTGGAAAGCGTAGCGGTATTCCGCTTATCACAGACTTACTACTTGCAGCTTGCGATGCAGGCGACATGACGTGAGCAGAGTTCTGGTGCTCCCATTGTTCCCTTGCTTTTGTGTGCGATGCGCTGGAAGAATAGACAAAATTATGTCTCTGGAAATAATTAATGTTGATGGAGTACAAATGCCTCACCTCGTAGTAAATATCAGGGAGGTTCAAAGGGCGACCTCAGTATAGAAAAAGTTTAAATTTCATCACAAAAATAACAAACTACGAGTATTAAAGTAATACCGCTCAAATGCAATATAACCAAATTGATGAGTTTGTATAAAATATCAAATTGATCTACATATTGGATTGCCTTAAGAGGTAGTCAACTTAAAAGTCGGTCACCTTAAAAGGCGGGTCTGCCTAGTTATTTATAAATGTATATGTAATTTTAATTATACCTGTACGATTGCATGATAAAGTGCAGTGAATACACTTGAGCATTCCTAGTTTTCCTCCTCTTTCTTTCTCTGTACGTTTAGCATTCGTTTGCTCAGAGGTTGACTTGCTTGCTGCTTCCTGAGCAGCTCTTCTTTTCTCTAACCCTAGCGGCCCACTTCTTCTCTTCTTTGGTTGGCATCTTTTTGCATTAAAACTGATGAAGTCATTGTTTGTGTTGCAATTACTTAGTATGTTTTCTTTAATTTTTCACTTAAGCTGGCACTTAAATCTGCAATCTGCTTCAAGAATGATTTACGATATGAAGAGGTAGGGGAAGTTACGGTGAAGGTGGTAGCCACTCTTGACTAAAGTGTGTCTGACAGCCTGCTAAAAGATTTCTCTGCCCTGATGAGTCCATAATTGACCTCTTTGAGCAGAACTCCAAGCACCATGTCTAGTCTGGTGAAAACCAGGCCATGCTCCTCACCTGCCTAATACCGTCCCTATGGTGTAGCATGGCGGTGTAGCATCATGCTGTGGGGGTGCTGGGCACAGGGTGACAGGTCAGAATTGATGGAAACATGCATGCAGCCAACTACAGAGAGCTCCTGGAAGATAAACCACCTCTGGAGTGTAGGCCACCTCCGACTGGGGGTGACTGTTCAACTTTCAGCGTGACAAATGACTTGAAGCAAATGGCCAAGAGAACGATGGAGTAGCTTTGGGACAAGCCTCTGAGTATCCTTAAGAGCCCCAGACTTCAACCCCACAGAACAAGTGAGGAGAGGCCTGAAGATGGCAGTTTACCGACTCTTCCCATCCAATCTCATGCAGCTTGAGAGAGGATCTGCCAAAAAGAAATTTATATAGACTGTCCAAATCCTGGTGTGCCAAACTTGTAAAGACTTATCAAAAAGACTTGGAATTGAGAGTTGCTACCACAAAGTACTGAATTGAGGGCCTGAATATTTCTATGAATGAGAGATTTCAGTTTTGGATTTTTAATAAATTTGCTCGCTCCGCTTGCCAACCACCATAAAAAATTAGTCCTGGGCAGCGATTACAATTTTTAATTGATTGTCTGAACGAAACTGAAACGAAATAAAAATTAATTTTATAAAATCTACTAGGGGGCTCCGCCCCCTGCTTACCCACCCCCGTGTTTGGTTTACCGGATATATATTTTACAGAGATTATTTTCATGGGAATTGTTACAACTGCATTATTTTCACTTTTACTTTAAAAACTTTTGTAAAAACAATACTTGTAACCACGCCCGGGGCCGGAAATAAGACATCTCTTTCTCGCAGGACGTATAAAGCTGCTCGCGTTGTGAAGGGGGGTTCAGCTGAACGCACGCTAAGGAGATTCCTTTGGATCATCTGCTGTCTTTCTGCTGCTGGCGAGCTGCCTGTTCTGCTTGTTGCATGTCGTTGTTTTAAGAGCTGGGAGCACATGATGCGTGTCTGCCAAAAGCAATCCAACAACTGCGAGGTTAGATATCCGTGGACTTGTTTTAAATGATGGCTCACTGCCTTGTCTTGCATGACGTTGTAAAAACAACACTTGTCCTTTATTTACAGCCCCGGGCGTGGTTAAATCTCTTTCTCGCAGGACGTATAACGCTGCTCGTGTTGTGAAGGGGGGGCAGCTGCTGTCGTGCTGCCCATCGATCAGTTTAAAGCCTGCAGCTGCTGTTCTTTTGGCCACTTTGTGTCGCTGCTGCTTGCGTTGTGAAGGGGTTAGGGTGGCTGAACGCACGCACGCAAGGAGAAGTGGTCGGATCATCTGCTGTGAGCTGCGTGTTTTGCTTATCGCTTGTCATTGATTTAAGAGCTGGGAGCAAGTTAAAGTGTCTCTCGCGGGACTTCAAATTGTCTTCTGAGAAGATCACATCTCGTCTTCCTACTAAGCCTCCCCAAGATGTTTTTATAATAGAGATTGAGAACTTTAACACGCGCAACGTAGTTGGGCGCACATGGCTAGTACACACACACACACACATATATATATATATACACACACACACATTAATTTGGCTCCTGAGATTTTTTTTTTTTTTTGAGGAGATGTACTTTAGTTTTGTTTTATTTGAAGGCTGCTGATGCTCTTTTATGGACTGGAATTGACTCTGTGTGTGTGTGTGTATGTATGTGTATATCTATCTATCTATAGATATCTATCTATCTATAGATATCTATCTATCTATAGATATCTATCTATCTATCTAGATATCTATCTATCTATCTAGATATCTATCTATCTATCTAGATATCTATCTATCTATCTAGATATCTATCTATCTATCTAGATATCTATCTATCTAGATATAGATATATATTAGTAGGGTAAGAGCTTCTGTATTTTACAATTTTTAGTCTTTTTTTTTTCTTCTTTATAATTAAATTTTGTCTTTGTCACAGGATTATTTGTGTTTTTTGTGCATCCTTTTACTTCTGCAACTGTTTTCTCTCTACTCTATCATGGAATAATAAAATGACTTTTTTTTTCCCCCAACATCTGCCTCTCTCGTGCCTCTCTTATTATCCGCTCAGTCCTGGTTGGTCCCAAACTACTAGCAGACCATCTGCTTTAGTAGACGGCTTGTGACAACTGCCAGCATTCTTTATGTTTGAGTGCCACCGCATGCCCCTGTTGCTTTTGAAGTTAAATAAGAGTTCTACACGGGCAAGTGTGTGTGTCTGTCCGGCCCGGAAGTGAGACGTAGAGTCGGGATGAGGGTGCCAGCACACCGGAAACGGAAACCTCCTAAAAAAGGCAGTCGCTTAGCTGCTAATGCACAAACGATGCCAGCACGTCGGCAACATGAATCCTCCTAGCAGAGAGATGCCCAGAGTAGTTCTGACGATTTCAGTACTTTCTAGGATCCTGTTGCGGCTTACACAGTTAGTATATAGCAGGCGACTGCCAGCATTCTTTATGTTTAAGCAGCACTGCGCCCCTGTTGCTTTTCAAATTAAGTAGAGTTGGCCTGTTCTGAGCGTCAACTGGATGATAACATAGATACAAGACCGTAAGACAAGGACATTAGTGAGTCTTTATTGTTTGTTAATTTATTTTTATTTGTTTTATTATGTTTTTCTCAAACAATTTAAAAGAAAAAACACTTTATTTTCCACCAGGGCAACGCTGGGTATTTCAGCAAGTATAAAATAAAAACTAAAACTACACTTACTGTCAGAACTGAAATGTCATTGGTGGTCTCCTGTTCATATCTTACTTTTGCTGTGTCTGACAAGCTTAAGTAAGTTTTTTTTTTTTTTCTTCATTTATTTAATATAATGGTACACATCGGGCATGTTAGGAGTAGCAGTGAGCACAGCCATGTTGACTGTGTGCAGCTTCAACTACCATCTTGTTTTACGTCCAAATCTCTACCCTCTCTGCTTTGCAGACTTTTGCCATGAAGCATACTCCTTGTAAACTTGATACACTCGGTCTAAAAACAGGACAGTATTTTTGGCGACTTAATGTAATGACATGTGTTTTGGATGCTGTGCATGCAAAGTGCCGGGCAGGCAACTCCTCATCTTCTTTCTGAGCAGTAAAAACTGATGTCATTAACCAGAGCTGACGTTTGAGCTTCTGGGTAGCTGTGCGTCAAAGCAGAAGAATGTGCAAGGCCTGTTATTAGAGCTCGTCTGAAACCTCCGAGTGGAACAAGTCTCCGCATTCATGATGAGAATGTGGCCAGCAGTTTTATTTTCACAGTCCCACCATACAGGGTATGTGCTTAAAGGGACACGGAAGAGAAAGTTTCTTTTGTAGCTGTTGTCGTATTGTCACGTGTACAAAGTCCAGTGAAATTCATATCTGACCAACATGCTAAACTTGAGCGTAGTGGACGCTGATGAGCCGCACGGTGTGAAGATTGAGGATTAAATGAAACGTATGAGGTCTGTCGAAAAAGAAACCAACTCCTTCAATTAGAGCAGAGTCACAACAGTCAACTTTAAAATCCCTATGTGCTCAATCACACGACAAACGTAATAAATTGAAAGAAAATTATGTTTCATGTTGAGTTTGAGGTATTCATTGCGTTATATATTTTCATCCTGTTTTGCTTTGAAATTAGCACTCAAATACCTTTTAAACTTCACTGTTACACTTCAGTAAAAGCAATTTTTTGAATTCACTTTTCACCAATATCACATTGAATTTTGATTCCGTGTTTGGACTTTCATTGTGACAACACACCATATTACTGCCCGTTAGTGAATTTCGTTTCTTTCTCTCTATAAATAAACCGACTTTTTCGAATGTTTGTCCCTGTGATTTGCTAATTGTCATAGCAAAAGCTGTTCTAACAGGAAACTGTAAAAGTTTTAATACGAATGGCATATCAAGATCTCCTTCGGTGTCTCATGTTATCCCCTGAAGATGTACTGCATTACCTTTCTAGTCGCCTGTTAAAATTTTACATGTCAGAATTGTTCGACCAATTTTAAATACAACTAATCTTGTCCTTTTGTATAGCCCATCACTCAGACATAAATTACGCAATAACATTACAATACATTCTTCTTTCTAAAGTAATTTAGTTGGTGGAAGCTCAGACGTTGTTAATGGTTTGAGATATTCTTCGTGATATTGAAAATTGATGTTTTCATCTTCCACACCATCACCACGAACTGTTTCAGCAGTTCGGTACATATTCAACCAATTTGCCGTATAACCGATCAACAGTTTCCACGTTAATTTGTTTGACGTCATTGTTTCTTGGTGCTAGGATTGCCCATGTGCTCATTTCTTCTGTTGATAATCCTACGGGATGAAATCCTTCAATAAGATTTAGATATAATACATCTTTTATTGAGAACTTAAAGTGAGGAAAACAAAAAAATTTATGAGAACTGCATCTGACAAAAGCATTCACATGAATGAGAGGTGAGAGGGCAGCGAGCGTGGGCTGTTAACTGGAAATGATGGAGAGGAGGGTGGGACTTGAAAAAAATCTCTCGGCAAAAGTCTCGTCTCAAGATTTTCTTTTATAATAGAGAGAGATGTAATACACACACATATACACTGTAGGGGGCTTACCCCCTGCTCACTTTGTTCGAAAACCCCCTTGCCTGCGCTATGCGCCAGCCACTTCGCGTCTCTACCGCTCGTATTGTGAAGAGGGGTGCTGAACGCACCCCAAGAAAATGCAGTTGTTACTCTGAAACCCCCTCTTAAACGGTGATACAATGGGAGACAAGTGCAGTTTTTTTTAAAATAACCTCTTCTTTGCTCGATCAGCTGCTGGTTTGCTGCTGCCACCATGCCGCGTGATCTGCATCTCGCACGGTGCTTCAAACATTTAAAAGCCTGTACAGCAGCTGTCTTTGTCATCTTCTCTTTGTCTTTTAACCACGCCCGCAGCCAGAAATAGATCAGTCTTGTCTTGCGGTATGTGAGTTCTTGATATTTTTTAGTTTATAATTTAAAAACGGAATAAGAATCTGAAAATCTAACAACATCACATTAAATTTCGATATATTCTGAAAAGAATGATACCAAACATATACAGGTATATGTAGGTTTTAAAATCAGCCTGATTTAAAGCGTGACATAAAAAGTCCCATAAAATTGTTGCACTTTTAGGCTTAAGATTCTATATATATATATATATATATATATATATATATATATATATAAGCATATACATACATACATATACACTTTTATATTTTTGTTGGAAATGGTGAAGGTGGGGCGGCACGGTGGCGCAGTGGTAGCGCTGATGTCTCGCAGTTAGGAGACCCAGGTTTGCTTTCCGAGTCCTCCCTGTGTGGAGTTTGCATGTTCTCCCCGTGTCTGCATGTGTTTCCTCCGGGCGCTCTGGTTTCCTCCCGCAATCCAAAGACATGCAGGTTAGGTGGATTGGCGATTCTAAATTGTCCATAGTGTGTGCTTGGTGTGTTTGTGTGTGTCCTTCGGTGGTTTGGCACCCTGCCCAGGATTGGTTCCTGCCTTGTGCCCTGTGTTGGCTGGGATTGGCTCCAGCAGACCCCCGTGACCCTGTGTTCGGATTCAGCGGGTTGGAAAATGGATGGATGGATGGTGAAGGTGGCAGTAGTAGTATTTGGTCGTATCTGAGAGTGCATCACAAGGGAAAGTGACTATGTAGAAAAGTGTTGTCCTTTGCTTTTGAATTTCTCAATAAAAGGAGTTTAAAAAAAGAAACATTGCATAAACTGTTTGAACTCCCTTCATATATATTGCAATGCTATCAGAAATAAGGACCCACGGTCTCTGATTTACACACCAGACACACGGTGCAAGCAAAATTCAGGGCCAATACTAAGAGTGTCAGAGAGCTGGCTGAATTGTGGCTTTTTAATGAAAACCCCATTAACAGACACTTGGACTTGAACCCAGCATATGCAGACTTAAAAAGATGAAAGTTTAAATAATTACAAAGACTTTATGGCCAAAAACTCGTGAAGCCCACCCCCTCATTTGCTATATGTTGCCTTTGATTCCTGTTTGTCTAATCATTTTCCCCTCATGATGACAATTATGTGATTCATTTTCTCCCTTTGTGGATTACTAGCTATAAATATGCAGACCATATCACTACGTTGCTCGTGTTAAAGTTCTCTGTGAAGGGCTCCCTGTTTAAACGGAGGAAACAAAATTTCAAAAGAAAACCCTTGGACATTGATTCGATAGGAACGGCCTACTCAGAATCACTGTCCGAATCGTAATTATGTGGTGGTGTAGGAGCATTTCTGCTTCTGTCCGTTCACAGTCCGTCTCGTTTTCACGACGCTGTCGTTTCCTCTCATGATCTCTTTCTCTTTCTCCAATCTCACAGGTTGCTTTGTGGCAATCCAAAGAGTAAGGCAATATACATGGAGCAATGGTTATAAAAGGGGGACACATAGGTATCCAGGCTCTTTAAAGCATAAATAGGGATCACTTCACTGACATGTGAGCAAGCCACGGTACAACTGTGAGACGCGCAGCACTCGCCGGCTACAACATAACAATAAGAATTTCCGGAACGTTCTGTTACGTTGTCATTCATTTTATCAACTGTCTTTCTTTCATTCATGTGTTACGTAGGCTCATACCTTTTATCTTCGGCAATCTCATTCTCTAACCAGGCCTCATTCTCTAACCAGCGTAACACTGTCCACCACCCCTTTCGTTATTCCGGCACATCGTTGATATCCGTGAGTAACAACAACGTACTAAACTGGAAGGTGGTCTACGCATGTGTGGAATTCGCGGACAAACAAAGATCAAGATCTAAATGAAGATCTCTTCAGTTAATTTAAAGCACAACTATTTGTTTAGTTTGAATGTCTGTGTTTTGAGGTGTGACTGGCGTACCACAGTCTTCAGTAGTATAAGCCTGGAGGAGATTCTTAATGCAATGCCTATGTGTTAGCTGTCTCTCTACTGCCATCTAGTGCTTCTTCTTCTAATTCATTCGCGGACAAACAAAGATCAAGATCCAAATGAAGATTATATATAGAGATATGTGTGTGTGTGTATGTGTATATATTTATGTATATAGAGATAGATATACACACAGATATCTGCTTCTCGCAACTGAAGAGGGCCCCGTGGCGGATGTTTGCCGACTGGTAGACCAACCACATGCATTAACTGGTAGGTAACCACCCATACAATCAGATCGGGACTCAGAACACGGATGCTATGAATGTAATTACTCTGATCTACAGGCTGTCAAACGAACTACATGTCGTGGCGCAGCGTAAAGGGACTTTGTCTCTGATGCTGACGTCCGAGATTTGATCCCCGCAAGGGGAGCAGTGGAGTGTGTACGCCTGATGAGCTCAAATAGGGGCGAAACACGTGTCACATACTCTTTGCATTATTTGACAGTAAACTATGTAAGATATATATACATATAGATATACATATTGATATATATATATATATATATATATATATATATATATATATATATCTATCTATATATATCAATCATTTTTTTTTAGTTTGGTTTCTTTTTGGACAGACCTCACACAATAAGCACTGTGGTCTTGAAAGTTGGAGAACAGAGTGGCAGGACAAGTGGGGTGTAAATCGAAAGACTTGGTACTGTAAAAAAAGAGAGCAAAGCAAAAGTGCTGAGGTCAGAGGGCACATGAAGGCAAGTGAGACCAAGACAGTAGGGCAGAAGTGTCCCAAGCGCCTCCACGCTGGTGTATTGTAACCTCTAGGCAATGCTTTAACTTTTCATTTTTTCCAGCCTCTTCGCAACAGCTCAGATACGAGTGTTGACTACATGGCTCTTCTGCAGGGATCATCCACACCATATTTGTTAACTAAAATTGAATTCGCCCATTTTAATAGCAGATCGATGGTATATTTTGATGAAGAGCGTTTGTGAACCTTCTGACATTTATGACACAATTTACCTCAGTTCCTCTTAAGAGCCCAACACAATATGCATGAATTACCCGTGCATTAGGGCTGAAAGACGCGCAGCACCGACACAAAACGTTTGCTGAGCCCCTGTGTGTTTGTTTGCACTTGCTGTTGCATGTTGACCAACAGTGAGACCTGATTAAAGTACTATTTGCACAAGTCTCGAATCACTGGAGGATGTCTTTCCTGTAATTATTAACAGAGCTTTTGGTTCATTTTTATTATTTCAAGTGCTTGTTTCTCTCAGGAGTAATGTTTTTGAATGGACCTTTACTAATTAAGGGTCTGGGTAAAAAAAAAAAAAAACAACAATCATAGAACAGAAAAAAAGACATCTTCATTTCATCCATTTTTTTTGAGTTTAAAGTTCATCATGACAGTATATAAAATCACAAGGAGCTTGCAAATAACCACAACATTTTCCATTGACATTTGCGGTCTACATGTGTTTTGTGGACTTGGAAAAGGCATTCGACCGTGTCCCTCGGGGAATCCTGTGGGGGGTGCTCCGAGAGTATGGGGCATCGGACCCCCTGATAAGAGCTGTTTGGCCCCTCTACAACCGGTGTCAGAGCTTGGTCCGCATTGCCGGCAGTAAGTCGAGCCCGTTTCCAGTGAGAGTTGGACTCCGCCAGGGCTGCCCTTTGTCACCGATTCTGTTCATAACTTTTATGGACAGAATTTCTAGGCGCAGCCGGGGTGTTGAAGGGGTCTGGTTTGGTGGACTCAGGATTGGGTCACTGCTTTTTGCAGATGATGTTGTCCTGTTTGCTTCATCAGGCCGTGCTCTTCAGCTCTCTCTGGATCGGTTCGCAGCTGAGTGTGAAGCGGATGGGATGAGAATCAGCACCTCCAAATCCAAGAGCATGGTCCTCAGCCAGAAAAGGGTGGAGTGCCCTCTCAGGGTTGGGGGGGAGATCCTGCCCCAAGTGGAGGAGTTTTAGTATCTCGGGGTCTTGTTCACGAGTGAGGGAAGAATGGAGCGTGAGATCGACAGGCGGATCGGTGCAGCATCTGCAGTGATGCGGGCTCTGCATCGGTCTGTCGTGGTGAAAAAGGAGCTGAGCTGTAAGGCAAAAGACTTAATTTACCAGTCGATCTACGCTCCTGCCCTCACCTATGGTCACGAGCTATGGGTAGTGACCGAAAAAACGAGATCGCGAATACAAGCGGCTGAAATGAGTTTCCTCCGTAGGGTTTTCGGTGCTTTCCCTTAAAGATACGGTGAGAAGCTCAGTCATCCGGGAGGGGCTCAGAGTAGAGCATCGAGAGGAGTCAGATGAGGTGGCTCGGGCATCTGATCAGGATGCCTCCTGGATGCCTCCCTGGTGAGGTGTTCTGGGCACGTCCAACCGGGAGGAGGCCCCGGGGAAGACCCAGGACACGCTGGAGGGACTATGTCTCCCGGCTGGCCTGGGAACGCCTTTGGGATTCTCCCGGAAGAGCTGGAAGAAGTGGCCGGGGAGAGGGAAGTCTGGGCCTCTCTGCTTAAGCTGCTGCCCCCGCAACCCGACCTCGGATAAGCGGAAGAGGATGGATGGATGGATGGATGGACAATGCAATACTCAATAATCAATCCACCACTCCCAGACGCGTTGCCACCCTTCCACCCAGCTCAGCTCAACAACATTTGCAGTGTTTAAAATTGTTATCTTCAGCACATGACCCTTCCTATATAAAGCAGTGGTTGTAGTGGTAAAGATTACAGGCCAGTGTGGCATACAAGACTGGAATCCTGTTGAAAATGTTGATATTCTTCTTCATAAAAGTACTGTGCACGCGTGCAAAACATGCTGTCGTCATCTCTGGTGAGCAAAATCTACTCCAGTGAAGAAAGAGGCTTCTCCCATTTTACCACGCTAGAAACTGCCAAGTTTTGTTTAGATTGAGTGCCTCAGGTTTGGGTTGTCGTGCCAACGGATTTGCCTCCGCACAATGTTTCTAATATGTAAAATAGACTGCGTATTTGTGCTTTGTGTACACACTCCATGGCAATTTTATTAGGTACACCTTGCGAGTACCAAGTTGTTCCCCCCCCATTTGCCGTCAGAACTGCTGTAATTCTTCATGGTGCTGGAAACGTTCCTCTGGAATTTCGGTCCATATTGACATGGTAGCATCACACAGTTGCTGCTGATTTGTTAGCTACACATCCACGATGCGAGTCTCCTGTTCTGCCACATCCCAAAGGGTGCCCTCTTGGACTGATAGCTGGTGACTGTGGAGGCCTGTCATGTTTAAGATGATTTGAGCTTTGTGACATGGCGTGTTATCCTGCTGGAAGGAGACATCAGAAGATGGAGGGACACTGTGTTCATAAAGGGATGGGTTTGGTCAGCAGCAATACTCAGGTAGGCTGTGACATTAAACAATGCTCATTTGGTAATGAGGGGCTCAAAGTGTGCCACGAGAATATACTCCCCCCTCCACCCCACCGTTATTAACACCACCACCAGCAGCCTGAATCATTGCTACGAGGAAGGATTGATCCATGGCTTTCATGTTGATGCCAAATTCTGACCGTGTCATCCAAATGTCTCCACAGATATCGAGATTCATCAGACCTGGCAATGTTTCTCCAATCTTCTCTTGTGTAGTTTTTCTGAACCTGTATGAATTGTAGCCTCAGTTGCCCGTTCTTAGCTGACAGACGTCCGAGGTTCGATTCCCGTGAGGGGTGCAGTGGAGTGTGTACGCCTGATGAGCCCAAATAAGGGCAACACGCCCGTCGCGTACTCTTTGCATTATTTGACAGTAAACTGTGTAACATTCCATGATCTGCTTCTCGCAGCTGAAGGGGGCACCGTGGCAGATGTTTGCCGAATGGCAGACCAACCACAAGCATTAATTGGTAGGTAACCACCCACACAATTTAGGTCGGGAATCAGACAATGAATGTAATATATCTGTCTGTCTGTTCGCTTTTCACAAGAGAATTACTTAACGAATTTAGATCTGGATGTTTTCTATAATTTGCTTGAACTTTCCGGTTGATTTTGCGACTTCTCTCATCACACTAAGTACCAGAGTTCGCTTGCAGTGTCTGTGGGCCAAAATACTAGCTGTACCCTGTGGCTGTGCCCGCAGAGTAATGAAACGGGACAAACTTTAAAAATCAACAGGCGTTGGCACTGTATCTGATCATGTTCAGCTCTGATGGGAGAGCACCACCCCTGTGATATCTGTGCCAGTCAGCAGCTACCCTCTAAAGCACATGGACCTCTGCTCTCTCTCTCTCTCTCTCTCTCTCAAAAATGTCAAACATTACTCCTTAACAATCTGTAGACGATAATGTCTGCTGAACAAACAGGTATTGCTAGCTAAGGAGAGGCGAGGTGCGCTCCAACACGTGGCGAGGCGTAGACCAACTCAAACAGAGGCTGGCGAGTGAATGAGGAGCCCCTCTGCTCTCGGCCCACATCCACGCTCTTGGCTTTGGATAAATACTTCGTTACCACAACCAAACTATGGCACTTAGCGCGATGAGAGAAGTCGCAAAATCAACCGGAAAGTTCAAGCAAATTATAGAAAACAACCCGATTTAAATCCGTTAAGTAGTTCTTTCGTGAAAAGTGGACAGACATACAGACAGAACGTGCTTGAACCGCAAAATTTTTAAACCCGGTTCTTACCAAGCACCTGTGGCCCAAGGGTAACCTACATTCCAAATTTCAAGTCTCAAGTCCTCATAGTTCAGGAGATTTTGTGATGAGTGAGTCAGTTGTATTTGGCTTTTATATATATACTAGACATTAAGCCCATTACAATAACTGGCGCTAGAACAGTAGTGCATAAACATTTGTATGAACAGTCGATATTAAATGGCAAGGGACCTTGTATGTGGCTGTAATATGCGTCACTGTGTTGAGCGCCTTTAATTTTCTCTCTCAGTAATACTGGTTTGTATTTCCGTAAAATGCCTGTAATTTTGTCTGACAGTAATACAGTGGAACCTCGGTTCATGACCATAATTCGTTCCAGAACTCTGGTTGTAACCCGATTTGGTCGTGAACCGAAGTAATTTCCCCCATAGGATTGTATGTTAATGCAATTAATCCATTCCAGACCGTATGAACTGCATGTAAATGTATATTTTTTGCATTTTTAAGCACAAATATAGTTAATTATACCATTGAATGCACAGCATAATAGTAAACTAAATGTAAAAACATTGAATAACACTAAGAAAACCTTGAACAACAGAGAAAACTAACACTGCAAGAGTTTGCGCTATAGCCTTACGATTTTTTAATGAGTTTTAAGCACAGGGGAAAAAAAAGAACATTTGAAAAATCCGTAATTTAATAAACCAAGAAAAGTAACATTGCAACAATGCACGCGTGCGCCTGTGTGTGTGTTTGTCTCTTTCGCGGGCCTGTGTGCGTGTCTGGCTCTCGTGTGTGTGTCTGTCTGTCTGTCTCTCTCTTGCGCATGCCTCTGTGTGTGTGTCTCTCTCGCACCTGTGTCTGTCTGTCTGTCTCGCCTGTGCCTGTGTGTCTCTCGTCTGTGTGTGTCTGTCTGTCTGTCTCTCTTGCGCATGCCTCTGTGTGTGTGTCTCTCTCGCGCCTGTGTCTGTCTGTCTCTCTCGCGCGCCCCTCTGTCTGTCTGTCTGTCTGTCTCTCGCGTGCGCCTGTCTGCCTGTCTGCCAGTCTGCCTGTCGCGCGCTTGTGTGTGGCTTCGCGCATGCGCACTTCACCAGAAGACGCACACACACGGACACCTGGACGCACACAGGGGTTTTATTAAAGAGGATATATATATACAGTAGATATATGTATATAAAATAAACACAAATAATGTTATTGTGAACACTATAATAGACTGCTATATCACATTTCTGTGGGGAATGCTGCCTTGTATGTTTTAAAATAAAGGTTCTCATGGATAAATAAAGCGTATAACGTGGAATGTGTAAAGTTTAATTTTATTATTTTTATTTTTGCTTACTGGATATAAACAAGTCTCTCTTTTTCTTCAGGTAACTACTTTGCCAGTCATTTTTTCATGGGTGGTGAGAAGTTTGATACGCCACATCCAGAAGGTTACCTCTTTGGAGAGAATATGGACCTCAATTTCCTCGGAAATCGTCCCGTTCAGGTAAAAGCAGAAAGCGTTACTTGGGTCTCTTTACTGCATCCACCACCACAAGCTGCAATCCCAAATCATGTCAGGTCACTATGATCAATGCGCTGAATTTATATAACGCTGTAACACGGGGGGGTTCTCAGTCAGGGTCTTGGAGGGCCGCATTCTCTCACAGTCCTTGCTGATAATGAAACTTATATTTAACTATTTGGCTTGTTAACGCTTTCATTCATCCCAGAGAAATTTTAATTGCACTGTAGAGTTTCCTTCTCTGAGAACATTATCCATGTGTTTGGTGGACCAGAACAGATTTAAACTTAACGCTCCTTCCAATTTCCCTTCTCATTTATTTCTAAACATTTTTTTAAACACATATACTTCATGCTGCACATGCACAGGTATTTAAAATGAAGCCTGTTAGCTGGAGAGCTGCTGGTTTATTAGTTATCTGCATCTCATCATGAACTGATGTCTGGTTAACAAAACAGGCAACAATTAAAACTTAAATGCAGCTGCTAAAAACTAAAATGGGCAATTAAAGGTTCTGAATTGGAACAGACAAAATATCTAGAATTAAGCCCAAAAGATGTGTTGCTTTAGTAGTAAATAAATGGCTTCAATTAAGAAAAAGGGTAAAGTGAAAACCTGTAGCCTCTGCGGACCTCCACAATTGTAATGGAGGGCCACTGAACAACAATGTAGGATGGCCGCAGTGGCTACAGGTTTTCATTCCAACCAGTTTCCTAATTAGAACTTGGTCCTTGCCGATAATGAAACTTGGTATTTAACTCTATGCTTTGTTAGCGCTTTGATTCATCAAAGACAATCATGGCCAAAAGTTTTGAGAAGGACCCAAGTGTTGGTTTTTACAAAGTTTGCTGCTTCGGTGTTTTTAGATATTTTTGTCAGATGTTTCTATGGAATACTGAAGTAGAATTACAAGCATTTCAGACGTATCAAAAGCTTTTATTGACAGTTCAATTAAGTTTATGCAGTCAATATTTACAGTGTTGGCCCTTCGTTCTTTTTCAAGACCTTTGCAATACACCGTGATATTCTGTCTGGGCCCAATCCTGCATAATCAATGCTTGGAGTTTGTCAGAATTGGTGGGTTTTTGTTTGCCCACCCGCCTCTTGAGGATTGACCACAAGTTCTCAATGGGGAGTTTCCTGGCCATGGACCCCAAATTTCGATGTTTTGTTCCCCAAGCCACTTAGTTCTCACTTTTGCCCTATGGCCCGGTGCTCCATCATGCTGGATTGTTCATTGTTGGTCACCAAACTGTTCCTGGGATGGTTGGGAGAAGTTGCTCCCGGAGGATGTTTTGGTCCCATTTTTTATTCATGGCTCAAAGTTAAATCCCAGGTTTCATTATCAGTGAGGACCGAGTTGTTATTATGAAACTGGCTGGAGTGAAAACCTGTTGCCACTGTGGCCCTCCAGGATCTGTGATTGAGGATGCCAGCTATAAAACATTGTGGGTTGGCATGGTGGCACTATGGCAGCACTCCTCCCTTGCATCAAGGAGACTGGGGGTTGCATGTCACAAGTTCTTCCTGCATGGAGTTTGGATGTTCTTTTTGTCTCTGCATGGCTGTCCTCTGGGAGCTCTGGTTTCCTCCCACAGTCCAAAGAGTTGCAGGTTAGATGATTGGCATTACTAAACTGGCCCCTGGTGGGTGGGGGTGTTTGTGTTACCTTGTGATACACTGACACCCCTTCCAGGGATTTTTTTCTTGCCTTGTTCCCTATGCTTTTTGTGATAGGCTTCTGCTTTGGCTCAGTGGGTTTAGAAAATGAACGGATTGATGAATGTACCACTTCATGTGCTTGGCACTTCCTGGCCAGAATGGATCTTTGCAAGCTGTTACAGGGTAAACTCTTAAATAGTGAATTATATTATGCTTTACAGCAGGGGTCTCCAACTCCGGTCCTGGAGGACTCAAGTGGCTGCAGGTTTTCATTCTAACCCTTTTCTTAATTAGTGCACTGTTTTTGCTGCTACTGCTAATTAACTACATTTGAATTCATTTTAATTGACTTGTTTTTTAAGATTTGTTCCCCCGAATTTCTTCATCGCTCCTCTGATTACCTTAAATGGCACCCAAACAAAAATGAAATGTGAAGTGAGTGAGCCGACAGAAGACCAACTGAGTCAGGACCTCAAACTCCAACCAGTTTCTTAATTAGGCTCTGAGTCTTGTTGTTAATTAAACCCGTTCTTTCATTTTGTGGCTTGTTGTTGCTCTAATTGTCCAATAGCAGACATTTCTGCAATTGTGGATTTTCTCTTTTCTAATTGCACCGTTTAAAATGCTTTGGGGTCCTGAGCAGATCAGCATTCCTGACACCTCCACCTTTCTTTATCTTCAGATATTGTACGATCGAGAGAGTTTTTTGGTTCATTTTGTATCTCATTATTGTTTGGCTACTAATTAAGGAAAAAGAAACAATTAAGGAGTCTGAGTCTTCACAAGCAAGTCAAATAAAATTAATTCAGAAGAAGTTAATTAGGAGCAAAAACGGGTCACCAATTAAGAAAAGGGTTAAAGTGAAAACCTGCTGCTACTGCGGTCCTCCAGGACCGGAGATGGGGACCCCTGCTAAATGGAGAGAAAAAAAAAATCCAAACAAACGTAGAGTGAATGTTTAGGATGAAAGGAGATTGATTGGTGAAGCCAGTAGGGGGCATGTGGATCCCAATGCTCCAGTGCTGTGATGGATGTAATGTGCTGTCCAAATGGCGCCGTCCTCTGGATGAGCCTTAAAAACTGAGGTCCTGACTCTCTGTGTTCATTAAAGATCCCTGGTCATCCTTTGTAAAAAGTAGGGTGTATCCCAGTGTCCTGGCTAAATTGTCCCTCTAATTATCCCCGTCTGTAAGTGACTGTCTCTCTCATCCTTTCGCCACCTAACGGCTAATGTGTTGTGAGCATGCTGGTGCAAAAATGTCTACTGTAGTGTCATCCAGGTGGATGCTGCACATTAGTGGTGATTGACGTGGCTCCCCACTCGCTGTGTAAAGCACTTTGAATGCCTTGAAAAGTGCAATATAAATATGTTATAAAAAAAAAGTTGCGACAAGACAAGTCTTTTCCCCGCAGACGAGACGTGATCTTTTGAAGAGAGACAGAGACACTTTCACTTCCCGCGAGACGGACAAGTCACGTCATACTCACAACCTTCAGATGCAAGTCCTGTGAGACACATGCAGAGCAGGTTAGAGATAATGGAAGTAGGAACATTTGAAAGTCTCAAAACATGAGAGTACAGATCGCATTGGCGCAAACAAACTGGGGGAAATTTCTCAGGGAAATATCGGAAAAGCGAAACGAGATTGAATATTCAGGTGCTGTACAGGCTTTTAAATGTTTAAAGTGCCGGATGAAATGCAGATCACGTGGCATGCAGCAGCAGCGAGCCAACAGCTTCTTGAGCAAAGAGGAGATGCAAAAAAGCACCTGTTACTTTGTTTCCCAATGTATCACCATTTAAGAGGGGTTTCAGAGGAGCGCCGCATCTCCTTGGGGTGCGCTTAGCCCCCCCCTCTTCAGATTGGCGCCTACCGCTGGCTTGGGGAAGGGGTAGGCGCGCAAATTGCAGATCACGTGTGAAGGTAGCAGCAGCACGCCAGCATCTGCTCGAGCAAAGAGGAGTTAAAAACAAAAATGTATTTGTTTCCCATTGTATCCCCATTTAAGAGGGGTTTCGGAGACATGGCCGCTGGCAGGGGTGGAGGGTTGGGTAGGGGAATGGGGTTGGCGAATGAAGTGAGCGTTGGGAGACACCCCCTAGTAAGGAATTGTTATTATTACTAGTTGTGTAAGCCCGTGCTGAAATCATCAGGAAAAAAAATTTCAATGCAGAGTTGATGGTTTCGTTTTGCGGATGTGCTCACCTCCTTTGTCTGTCAGCGGGTAAGCGAGTTTGCCGGCTCCTTGAGCTTCATGCTGTAGCATTGCATTTCGGGGCCAGACAGACAGACAGACACTCACACGTAGACGTTTATATACAAGATTCATGGGCTGAAATAGGCAAGAGGGTTACAGCAAAGTTTGAAAGGGACTTATTTGAGAATTTTGTCAGTAGGCTTGGCCTATAAGTTTTCAAAGAGTTGCCCGTTGCAACAAGGTGTTTGGGTGTTCATAACTTTGGGACTCAAAGCTTTTTCAAGAAGAATGTAAAAAGGCACAGCGAGCCAGCGTAGGCCTGACATTTTTCACGTTGGAATTGTTCTGTATTTCCACCAGTTAGCAGCAACAGCATTTTGAAGCTGGTGGGAGTCTTGTCACTGACACGGCCCTGGAAAACTGCAAGCTTTCATTTTTTGTCATTCTGATGATGAAATTCTACTTGTAAATCAAGTCCTTGTTTATTCCAGTTTTGTTTTTTGTTTTTTTTTTAATCTTGCAATATTCACACCAGTGTTTTCAGTTCCTGGTGTTAACCTGGCTACTCCTTTATGAATGGACTCTGTAAAGCAGGGCATTACTGAGAAACTAAAGTGTGAATTATTACAACTCCTAACCAATCTTTTTATAAATCAGTAATCTGGCCAAAACTTAGTGGAGTACATCGGATCTGAAAAACAGTGAGGATCTGCACTCCTGCCACATGCTTTTATACGCGCAGTGCATTCAGAAGGGCTTCATACCCCTGCACTTGTTAACATTTTGTTATATTGGTTCCTTTTGCTAAAACTGTTTAAATTAAACATTTGAAATACTAGGTGGCTTTCCCCCTTGTTCGCTTCACTCTCCAACCCCCCTGCCTGCGCTACATGCCAGCCACTTTGCGTCTCTGCCGCTCACGTATGTGGATTTCACTTTTATCAAACAACGCATCTTAATTCTCGCGGATATGCCTCTTGTCCCTGATGGCAACACGAATTAGATGATCTACAAGTCTCAGACTTAAACTTTAAAGCTGAACAATATATTAAATCTCTTTCCGTCGTTCCGTTATTTCACCAAGTAATAATTTCCATTTGTTTGCGCTATCATTTTTTTGAGACTTTCGAATTTTAATACTTTCATTATCTCTAACCTGCTCTGCATGTGTATTGCGCCAACATTTTTTGAACCTCTTTGTGACGTTCTACTTTGTCATCTACTCTTTGTCTTTTATTTCCTGCCCCGGGTGTGGATAAATCTCTTACCATAAAGTCTCGTCTCGTGGGATGTGAAAGTATCTCTCTGAAAAAGTCTCATCTCGTCCCAGGATTTTTATATTAAAAATCTAAAATAGATTTTAATAGAGAGACTATTCAAATTTTTCTTTTTAGATCAGTATCCCCAAAGGGTCTGATTAGTTTTTTGTCCTTCCATTTGGACGTGACATGCGTACTCCCTTCACTTTCTGCACACTTTTATTATGTTGTAGGTTTCGTTTTAAATGGACCAATTTACCGTGTTTGCCTGTCAGTCCACACTCAACCCATAATGACAAAGTTATAAATGTTTTCAGAAACATTTGGAAATTTATTAAAAGTCCATAACTTAAATCTCTCCTTGCCGTCTAGCCACGCTACCATAAAGGCCTGGTCGTCCTTCCAGCAGGTTCTCGCATCTCAGCAGAGGACTTCTGAAGCACTGTTACAGTGACCATTTGGTTCTTGGTCACCTGCCTGACTGAGGACCTTCTTGTTTACTTACTCAGTCTGGCTAGATGGTCATCTCCTTGAAGAGTTCTACTGGTTCCAGACTTCCGTATCACATTTCTTGAGGCCATTGTGCTCCTTGGAAGCTTTACAAGTCGTTCAATCCCCTTGCCCTGATTTATGCATCACTATGGTTAGATTTCAGATGTTTACTCAGAGTTCCTTGGACTTCATGGCTTGGTTTTTATCCTGACATGCACGGTGTGCCTTTCTAAATGATGTCCGATCAATTCAGGTAGACTCCTGGAGACATCTCAAGAATTATAGCCAACAGGATGGACCTGCACAGAATTTGGAGTGCCACAGCAAAGGGTTTAACTGCTCCAATTAATGAGAGGTTTCAGTTTTGGATTTTTAATACATTTGTACACTTTTCTGAAAAGATGTGTCCACTTTGTCATTATGGCTTATTGAGTGAGGATTGGTGAACACAAGTGGCACTTTTACCCATTTAAAATTAAATTTACAACACAAAGTGTGCAGAAAGTAAAAGGGTCTGCGAACACAGTATATCTTGTGGTTTATACACACAGCACTCTAAGTCTAAATTGACTTAAAATACAAATAAACAAGAGCCTACAATGTGGTCTTTTTGCACAGGCTGCAACCTCCATGAAGGAGCACCAACCCTGATCATCCTCTTCTTCTTTCGGCGGCTCCCGTTAGGGGTTGCCACAGCGGATCGTCATCTTCCATGTCTTTCTGTCTTCTGCATCTTGCTCTGTCGCTCCCGTCACCTGCATGTCCTCTCACCACATCCATAAACCTTCTCTCAGGCCTTCCTCTTCTCCTCTTGCCTGGCAGCTCTATCCTTAGCATCCTTCTCCCAATATACCCAGCATCTCTCCTCTGCACATGTCCAAACCAATCCCATCTCACCTCTCTGACTTTCTCCCAACCATCCAACCTGAGCTGACCCTCTAATGTCTTCATTTCTAATACTGTCCATCCTCATCACACCCAATGCAAATCTTAGCATCTTTAACTCTGCCACCTCCAGCTCTGTCTCCTGCTTTCTGGTCAGTGCGACATAGCTGGTCTCACTGCTGTCCTGTAGACCTTCCCTTTCACTCTTGAGCACTCTAAATTGACTTAAAATACAAATAAACAAGAGCCTACAATGTGGTCTTTTTGCACAGGCTGCACCCTCCATGAAGGAGCACCAACCCTGATCATCCTCTTCTTCTTTCGGTTGCTCCCATTAGGTGTTGCCACAGTGGATCGTCTTCTTCCATATCTTCCTGTCCTCGTCATCTTGCTCTGTTACATCCATCACCTGCATGTCCTCTCTCAACACATCCATAAACCTTCTTGTAGGCCTTCCTCTTTTCCTTTTTTTCTGGCAGCTCTATCCTTAGAACCCTTTCTCCTAATATAACCATTTTGTCTCCTCTGCACATGTCCAAACCAAAGTCTCTCTGACTTTGTTTCCTAACTTGGGCTGACCCTCTAATGTCCTCATTTCTAAACCTGTCCATCCTCGTCACACCCAATGCAAATCTTAACATCTTTAACTCTGCCACCTCCAGCTCTGTTTTCTTTGCCACCGTCTCCAGCCCATGTAACATAGCTGGTCTCACTACCGTCCTGTAGACCTTCCCTTTCACTCTTGCTGATACCCGTCAGTCAGAAATCACTCCTGACATTCTTCTTCACCCACTCCACCCTGCCGGCACTCTCTTCTTCACTTCTCTTCCACACTCCCCGTTACTCTGTACTGTTGATCCCAAGTATTTAAACTCATCCACCTTCACCAGTTCTACTCCCTTCATCCTCGCCATTCCACTGACCTCCCTGTCGTTCACACACATGTATTCTGTCTTAGAGTACAACTTTAAATTTCATTGCTAATTTTATTTATACATTCATCTATGCAGTAACTGGTGGTGCAACACCATATTGGCTATTTTTAATTGGATGTACATGTATTCTGTCTTGGTGGTCCTGCTGACCTTCATTCCTCTCCTCTCTAGAGCAGATCTCCACCTCCCCAGGGTCTCCTCAACCTGCTCCCTACTCTGTCTACAGATCACAGTGCCAACCCTGATACCAGGATGTAAAGATACAAACCCAACACAAAACAAAAACCTGGCAGGACCGCATGCTTTCCCCTTTTAATTTCTCATTGATATTTCAAATTGCAGAAAGCATATTTTTTTCCATCAGACACTTTATTTCCATTTTATTCCTGTAGCATCACTTTTGTCTGTACGTCACGACGTTAAACATCCCAACTACATGAAGCTCAAGTGCTGTTGCAGTTCAATCACATTTCCTATTTCATAACGCTGATTGGCCACGTTGTACCGTCAGTGCTACAAACGAATCCAGTAATCTGATCTCTGCAATCTCACACTGGCTGCATTTTCAGTATTTTAATACCTTTGGAACTGAAATGCTTTCAGATTCAGTTAACATGTGTCATGCAGATGATCTCATTCGGTATCGGGCAACCAGAAAATTATATTTTGGTCAGCTGAAAACGCTGTTGTAAGTGTAGCCTGTGTTTTAGCCCTAGTTTGTATTTTTTTTTTCTTTAACAAAAGCTCAAAGGTACAAGTCACATTTCTTTCTTTTATATTGTTTCTAGTTTCCATATGTTACTCCAGCCCCACATGAGCCAGTCAAGACATTAAGGAGCTTGGTGAACATCCGAAAGGACTCTCTTCGTTTGGTCCGGTAAGTTTTTACTACAAGACAAATATAGAAATAGCATTGATTTGGACGGGTCACTTGGTTAACATCACCACAGCTTAAAAGTTTTAGAACCCCCCCTTTTTTAGGTTTTATGGATATATGCACACCGTTTATTTAATGTCTTAATGTTTCATGAAATCAATGCAGAGAACAAAAAGCAATGGGAAATAAAAAAGTCCAGGAAACATTAAGTGTACAAAATTGTATTCAAATGTTTAATTCATCAAAGTAAGCCCCCCTGTGCTGATATAACAGCCAAACTGTGCTAACCCTTGTGATTCAGAACACCAGTCGCCAACTGTGCCTCCAGCAGAAGAACCCCAGACCATCACACTTCCTCCTACATGTTTGACGGTTGATGTCACACACTGAGGAACCATCCTGTCACCAACTGAGCTTCATACAAACACCCTGCACGATGAACTGAAGATTTCAAATTTGGATTCATCAGGCCATAAAGACTTTCTCTCAGTCTGCAGTGGTCCACATCTGCCATTTCAAGGCCCTATTTTGTCCTTTATGGATTTGGCTTTCTTCCTGCCACTCGCCCTGTCAAACCCGCAGCACAAAGTCTCCTCTTCACAGTCCAAAGTGACACTCGCTTTTGTTAGCCTGCACTGTGAAGCTGTTGTGCTGTGAGAGGCGCCTGTCAGGTGACCCTCAGAAACTTGCTTTCGGCCAGATCTCTTCCTGTCAGAGTTTCTTCCAGTTTCCTTTGGATTGTGTAGGACTCCACTGGACTCACATGACACTATGCAGTTTCACTAAATGAAAGGCCTACACTTCTAAGGGTAGTAATGCTCTGTCTCATTCCATTGGTTAATTGCTGTTTTCTTGCCATACTGTATATTGTCCAAGCTGGCCTTCAGAGGGTGCAGCGGTACAGTCTGTCTCAACTCTGTTTTAAGACACACACGGGGTTATTAAGTAATCAACATAAGTTGGAACACCTGTGCAAATTGTTTGCTTCAACTTGCAAGGCTTCATTCACTTGAATTGTTGCATAACATCTGTAGGTTGTAACATAATAGTTGTTGCCTGAAGAAGGCCCATTTGTGATATTCTGAAATTCTTTTTCAGTTTTTGCTAATCTAAACTTTAAATTTATACCTCTGTCAGTTTACTGCTCACCTTTTCAGCATTTTAGCCCATTCATTGCATTTCAATTGATTACATTTGAAGAAAAACTGGAAAAGTTTGACTGGTAGTGTATTTCCAGAATGGTACTGCAGGACTCCAAGGTGCAAACATCTACATTAACCACAGGTTTTTTGTCAGATTAAATCCTCTGCTGTCATCAAAGTTCAAACTTGAGCGAACCTTGGAGTTCATTTGCGACTTTGGCTGGCTTGCCCTTTTTATATGCTCTTCCTCCATTTACCAATGGAATGCTAGCACATAGTGCCAGGGACTCTGCACCATCTATATATATATATAATTCACTAAGGCAAGACAACCATGAAAAGCACGCCGGAAGGGGCGTGGATTCACTAAGCTGCCGACAAGTGAGACACCTGTGGCGCACACAGGAAGGAGCCACGCCCACCAACTCCAAGACCATTGGATACGACGACAACTCGCAGGGCCACTGCCCACCAACTCGGACTCGACGACACAGAAAAATGGCGCCATTTATGTTCGCCTGTCGAGAGGCCACATGCAATGCAGGTCAGGGTAATGTCATGTACCTCCGAGCTACGTTGACTGTTCATAGAGGCATGTTTCTCGCGGAGGTGAATCGCCATATGCAGCGTGTGAAACAGTTTGCGAGGGGTATCCCATGGGATCCTTAAAACAATCCTTTAAAACTGAGGTTAAAGCACAATGAAGGAATCAGTCTTTAAAAACCAATAAGCCCTGTGCCTCTGTTTCATCACCGTCTCACCTGCTTCACCAATGCAGGCCCTGCAACAGTCGAGACGCTCTGTCAGCAGCTGACCTTCTCTGAGCCTGACCGGTTCACACAGAGGCAGCGCCAGAGACGGACAGAGGCACACACACAGGCAGCTGGTGGGCGGCTCTCCGTGAGTTTCTCTTGCGAGCGGACACATGACCAGGCGGTGTGTATGCTTCGAGAACGAGGCTGGGCGCGGCTTGCGACCGGGCACATGAGCAGGCAGTGTGTATGCTTCGAGTGCGAGGGTGGACGCGACAGGACCATCTAGGAAAAATCATGTCGCGGATGTGATCCGCTGTATACAGTGTGTAAAACAGTTTGTCGCAGATGTGAATCGCTGTATGCGGCGTGTAGAACAGTTTGCGAGGGGTGTCCCTGTGTCTTTCCAGAAGTGTTCAACCATCAATAAATAATTATGCAGCGTTTGTTATGCCGCGGGTTCACTATTGTGTTGTATTTTGCTCTCTCCAGAGTTCCATCTTTTCGTTCACTTACTGTTGTATTCTCACACTAACCTGTTTTAGACAACCGTGTCTTTCCAGAAGTGTTTACCATTCAATAAATAATTATGCATGAGACTGAGCGTGTGTCTAGGCGTGGGTAAGCCGTTGAACCCCATTCGGGCTGCAAACCGTGGAATTGTCACTAAGTGCGACTCATACGCTCCCACTGTTTTCGTCCCTACCCTTTGTACACACCCCCCTCCCACACGTTGACTGTTAATAGAGGCATGTTTCTCGTGGAGGTGAATCGCCATATGCAGTGTGTAAAACTGTTTGCGAGGGGTATCCCATGGGATCATTAAAACGTTCCTTTACAACTGAGGTTAAAACACAATGAAGTGAGCAGTCTTTAAAAAAACGAGTATTCGTTACGACGCACGACCGTGTGCAGCTTAGCAAAGTGTTGTACACGCTACATACAGCAACTCGCATCCGCGACAAACATGCGTCTTCTTAGATGCTCCTGCACTTTGTACACACCCCCCTCCCACCTCGCTACCGCACGGACGATTGTGTGTTGGTTCGTTCCGTGCATTGTTACAATGTTGCTTTTCTTGCTGATTTATTACATTACCGATTTTGCAAATGTTAAATTTTCTCCCTGTGCTTAAAAATTATTAAAAAACCGGCCTGATTATGTGGCGTATGGTACGCCGCGGGTTGGCTAGTTGCAAATAATCTTACTTACATCTATATACTTACATCTGTAGGTCTTAGGAGAAACAGAAGCCTGTTCCTTTAGATTAGGGGTCTCCAGCACGTCGCTCTCGAGCTACCGGTAGCTCACAACCCCTTTCCATGTAGCTTGCCAAAGGGTTAATGAATCCTACATAAATACTTGATTAGTCAAATTAGGGGTGGACAATCTTTTCATAAATCGTATCACGATCCGTAGTCTGAATTGCAATCTCTCTTTTCAGTGTGGCAGACACTTAAGAGAATATTCAGATTCAAACTCATCGAGACCTAAGTAACACTTTATTTTAAATATCAAACAAAGTTGAATTCATTTGTTATCTCGTTCGCTAGCTAAGCAGAGTTAAGGGACAAGCCCCGAAGCTGGTGAGTGAGTGAGGAAGGCCCCGCCCCTCGGCCCGTTGTGTGTTTCACGGATTCACGCTAATAAATCAGTCCCGCAAGTGAACTCTGATACATAGCGAAATGAGAGAAGTCGCAAACTCCACCGGCATGCTCAAGCAAATTATAGAAAAAAACCTGATCTAAATCTGTTTAGTTTTCTGGTGAAAGCGGACAGACATACAAACAGACCGACATTGGATTTTGTATATTATATATTAGTAAACCTAACGTTCAGTTAAAGTGTCAGCAGCATTCTCAGCATTTCTGGAGCTGCTTAGAGCCAGATAACTAATAAGAATCTTCACCAAGCAGCTCTGAAAATGTCTGCTTTGTTTGGGTCTCCATACCTCTGAGTCTAACATGAATGCCTTGAAATCAAAGTTCAGAACAAGACTGAGAGATGAACATCTAAATGACTCCACAAGAGTGAACCTGAGTGGCTACACTCCACCAGACACCTGCCTCTCCTGTTGAGTCATCTGATGAACTAAAACACAACACACGTGCAACTGGACATGTGAATAAAGTGACACAGTGACATGTGACAAAATGAAGAAGTCATATCTGTGTATTTGGAACTGCATTGTTTTGTTTTGACAGCATTTAGGTTTTAATTCAAGAGTGTGAGTGAGATACACTAGAAAATGCATAAAGACATACAAAATGCACTTGCAGGTGAAGTAAAAAATTTTTTGTGATTAATGCAAAATGTGATTTGTGGACACCAACATTTTGGAAATGTTCAGGCAGAACAAGCTTATTCAATTTGTTTGGGTTGAAATAAGCTATGAGAATAAACGTTAGAAAACACAAACAGCTCTCGGCCATTTTTCATTTTGTTAAAGTAGCTCTCTTTGTGGCTGGTTGGAGACCCCTGCTTTAGATTGTTTCTTAATCAGCCATAAGAGGACTTGGGGCGGTGGGGGGAGTGGAGCAGATACCCCCACTTGTGCTAAAAACATTGATGATAGTTTACACATTCACTGAGAGTTTCCTAAGCTAGACGTCCGAAGTGATCTGTACTCAAAGCGTTTTTGGAGAATCGAAGCACACAAACGCCTCATGGAAAATCTTTACTATTTTCCTTAAGGGCATTCATTTAATACCAGCGTGAACGTTGCTTTCTATATGTAGCTTTGCCCTTGAGCCAATGAAAGAGAGCACTCTAAATGTATAGGAGGGGGGAACTGCAAAGTCTCTTTTGTAAAGTGTGTTTTGTGGCAGTGGGATTATTCCTACCGTTGCACTTCGGCGGCTTATCAGAGTTCTGATTTTTATGGGATTCTTTAAACAGTT
The DNA here is from genome assembly GCF_016835505.1 of Polypterus senegalus. Taxonomy (NCBI): domain Eukaryota; kingdom Metazoa; phylum Chordata; class Cladistia; order Polypteriformes; family Polypteridae; genus Polypterus; species Polypterus senegalus. Next base: position 158,078,318 of record NC_053166.1, on the reverse strand, counting down.
GTTAAAACCAGGCTGTTGAAGCATAGGTAGTGAATTTTTATGAGCGTGTTGAGAAAAAGCAATACCTACTGAGCTGTAGCACCCTGTGAAGAGGAAGCAGGGACCAAATGTTCATCTGGGGGGGGGGAGAAAAAAATATGGGCCTTTATAAAATGGCCTTCATCTGTTCAAAGGGTGCTTCATTTCTCAGCGGTTGGTCACGTGATCACTTCCTTTTAAACCTGAAACCCATTTGACGTCTGTAAAAACGAAATGTTGCATTCATAGTAATGTTTCCAAACTCGCCACATAAATAAGCCACGCCAAATGTGAATAAAATGCGCCGCCCTGAAATCATACTGAACTTCCTGCCGTGCATTAGTGAGCCCACTGTCAAGAACGTGGGTTTAAAAACGAGGCGAATGGGAACTTTGGAAAAGGTTCAGGTTTATTTATCGAGATTTACAACCAAACTTATCTGTTAGTTGTGGCTTCGTTACAAGGGCAAGGTGCACTGAAACCCCTTGGAAGAGATTTTCAGTTTGCTGTGTCATTTTATTTACGTAGACCAGTGTTTCCCAACCTCGGTCCTAGGGACCCCTGTGGCCGCAGGTTCTTGTTCCAACTTCTATTTTTATTTGGATTCCTGGGCTAATTAAGTGATCTGTTATCTCCCAAGTTCCGTGTTTTGGGAACAATATTGAAATTAGAAAACGTTTGGTAAAAATATATACCCAGTCATATGAAAAAGTTTGGGAACCCCTCTCAGCCTGCATAATAATTGATTCTCCCTTCAACAAAAAAAGATAACGGTGGTGTGTCTTTCATTTCCTAGGAACATCTGAGTACTGGGATGTTTTCCGAACAAAGATTTTTAGCGAAACAGTATTTAGTTGTATGAAATTAAATCAAATGTGAAAAACTGGCTGTGCAAAAGTGTGGGTCCTATTGTCATTGTGCTGATTTGAATGCCTGTCACGGCTCAATGCTGATTACTTGGTTGGATGAGCTTGTTAATCCTTAAACTTCATAGACAGGGGTGTCCAATCATGAGTGGTCAAAGGTATTTAAGGTGGTCAACTGCAAGTTGTGCTTCCTTCTCTTTGACTCTCCTCTGAAGAGTGACAGACAGCATGGGATCCTCAAAGCAACTCTCAAAAGATTGTTGAGTCTCATGGTTTAGGGGAAGACTACAAAAAGCCATCTCAGAGGTTTAAACTGTCAGTTTCAACTGTAAAGAAATGGAATCAGGAAATGGAAGGCCACAGGCACAGTTGCTGTTAAACCCAGCAGGTCTGGCAGGCCAAGAAAAATACAGGAGCGGCACATGTGAGAATGGTTACAGACAACCCACAGATCACCTCCAAAGACCTGCAAGAACATCTCGCTGCAGATGGTATAGAACATCTGTGTGGCAGGGTGATGAGAAAGAAGCTCTTTCTGCACTCACGCCACAAACCGAGTCGCTTGTTGTATGCCAATGCTCATTTAGACAAGCCAGATTCATTTTGGAACAAAGTGCTTTGGACTGATGAGACAAAAATTGAGTTATTTTGTCCTAACAAAAAGCGCTTTGGTTGGTGGAAGAAGAACACCGCATTCTAAGTAAAACACCTGCTACCTACTGTCAGATTTGGTGGAGGTTCCATCATGCTGTTGGGCGGTGTGGCTAGTTCAGGGACTGGGGCCCTTGTTAAAGTCGAGGGTCGGATGAATTCAACCCAATATCAACAAAATTCTTCAGGATAATGTTCACACATCAGTCACAAAGTTGAAGTTACGCAGGGGTTGGATATTCCAAACAAGACAAGGAGCCAAAACGCAGTTGGAAATCTACAAAGGCATTCATGCAGAGGGAGAAGTACAATGTTCAGGAATGGCCGTCATAGTCCCCTGACTTGAATATCATTGAAAATCTATGGGATGATTTGAAGCAGGCTGTCCATGCTCGGCGGCCATCGAACTGAACTGAACTGGAGAGATTTGGTATGGAAGAATGGGGTTAGAAATACCTCCATCCAGAATCCAGACACTTATCAAAGGCTATAGGAGGACAGTGTCTAGTGTCTATATTTGCAAAAGGACGCTCAACTAAGTGTTGATGTCATATCTCTGTGTTGGGGTGCCCAAATTTATGCACCTGTCTAATTTTGTTATGATGCATATTTTCTGTTAATCCAATAAACTTAATGTCATTGCTGAAATCCTACTGATTCCATAAGGCATGTCATTTATTAAAAGGAATTTACTACTTTGAAAGCTCAGCCAATGAGAAAAAAAAATCCAAAGAATTAAAGAGGGATGCACCAGTGTACAAAGCAAGGTCTAGAAAGAAATGGAGGAGCGAGTTTGGTGTGGAGGAACTTGACTGGCCTGCACAGAACCCTGACCTCAATCTGACAGAACACCTTTGGGAGACTGCGAGCGAGCCAGGCCTTCTCGTCCAACAGCTGTGCCTGACTCACAAATGCTGTCCTGGTCACAAATTCCCCTAAACACACTCCTACACCTCGTGGAAGGCCTTCCCAGAAGAACTGAAGCTGTTGGAGCTGCAAAAGGGTGGGCCAGCTCCATATTAAGAATGGGATGTCATTAAAGTTCATGTGTGAGTAAAGGCAGGCGTCCCAATACTTTTTGTAATATAGTACAATGAAATCTTTCATCAAGTTTGGTTTTTATTTCTTTTTTTGTTACATATGTATCTAATTTCTTCATATCTGTATTTTAGTGACACTGCATTCAACTTGAAATATGCCTTGAAAATGAAAACTGTCATTTTTTTCATCTGTTGAGGGTTAAGAGGGCATGGGATCTAACATGTTCTGTGTTTCGATTGGTGAATTGTTGGTAGGCGGGATGCAAATCTTTGGCCATCAAAAAATTCCACATTTTCAGCAGACACTTCAGATGCCGACTCCTGGTGAGTAATTCAGGGCTCCTTCAAGTATCCTCTCTGTGCAGTAATTCTGGGGTCGCTCGCTCTTGCACTTGTGTCCACCATGGATGCACACAGAGTCACAAATTAGGGTATGCTCTCTGCTTGCCTTATTAATCCTGTAACTCGCCCTCAAGTGCAAAATTGTGGCTGTGCGCGTCCCCTCTACCAGTGATTTACCAATCGCAGCACCGTAATCGCAGGGTCCTCACTGGAGTGAAGTTTATTTTACTGTAATGTCCCCTTCTCTTCCATTCAATGTATTCTGACGTTTATAATGCTTCCTTGGACTCTGGAATTATGACTTAATTTTAGATTATTTTATTTCTAGTGTGTGTTTCTTATCAACAATTATCACATCCGTTTGTTTCTGTGGAATTGCACTTTAACTATTTGTTATCCCATACATTAAGTGTAAAGTTTCTGCTTGGCCTCTCTGGTTGAATCTCTTTCCCAGTGTTCTTACCCAGACTGGTAATGTTACCAGTGCGGCCTGTTTCAGTAGCAGACGAATGTGACGCAAATTACCTCATTACTTATGTAGAATGTTTGTGTGCTTATTTTTTGAATGTGTAGATCACGGGTGTTGAACTCCGGTCCTGGAGGGTCACAGTGGCTGCAGGTTTTCATTCTAACCATCTTCTTCATTAGTGACCACTTTTTGCTGTTAATTAACTTGACTCAGGCCCCTTAGTTGTCTCTTTTTCCTTAATTAGCTACCAAACAATAATGAGACACAAAACGAGCCACCACGTGACCAGCTCACCTGTGCCCATCACATAATATCTGAAAATAAAGAATGGTGAAGGTTTCGGTAAGGTTGATCTCTCAGGCCACCAAAACATTTTGATGGAAAAAAAACTGAAAATTGACAGTTTTGGAAATGTCTGCTGTGGCAGAATGAGAGAAGCAAAAAGCCATGAAATTAAGAAATGGGTTTAATTACCGTATATGATCACGTATAAGTTGGGTCTTAAAACCCGAAAAATCGATCATAAAATAAGACCCCGACTTTATACGCCCTTTTAAAAATGCGACGTTTAATTTAATATATATATATTTTTTTCTTACATCTCACATGAGTTTCACAGATGCATCTAATTTTGTTGCAGCTGTATAGTTGCTAATTTCTGTCGCTGCTTCAACATCATTTAATTTTAAACCAGATTTGTATTTTCTTCAGATTGAACGCTCCGTCGTAGATAAGGGATTCTTTTGCCATAAAGGTGTATGAGGGTGTGAGATACAAAAAACACAAATCAGTGCAAACGTTACTTCGGAATAGTTCGGGTATCACCGTGTGGTCACAATAGAGAGAGAGAGATATTTTAGGAGCACACGCTGATACCAGCACATTGCTGCACCCATGTAGAAAAAAAAAAGGCAGTGTGCTCCGTGGTTCCTCTCTCAGGTTGGTGTTAGCATATCACAATCCCTCAATAGCAAGAGTTTTCCGCATTCGACTTACACTGCCAACATTATAAAATACCAGAAATTATATCCGCAAGTATATACGGTAAACAGCAAGAATTGGGTTCTCATTAATTGGTTAGAGTTTGAAATCCCAGTTTAGCAGGTCACCTGTCGGCTCGTTTCACATCTCATTTCTGTTTGGCTGCCATTTAATAAAGAAAGGAATCAATTAAGAGGACTGAATCCTTAAAAACAAGGCTATTAAAACAAAAGGAAAAGAAGTGAATTAGCAGTGAAAACTCGTCACTGATTAGGAAGAGGGTTAGAATGAAAACCTACATCCACTGCGGCCCTCCAGGACCGGTGTTTGACACTCCTGGTAAAGCCCCTCAATAAGTGAGTATCCAGAGCGTTCTGAACAAAATGTTATAAACCCAACTTTTTTTTATTTTCTCCCCAAAAGTTTAAGGATGTGTTTTACACCAAGTACATTGTAAATGCACCAAGCACATATTCTTTAATTCTCTGGGCTTTCACAGACTATACATTAAAATTACATTTACTTTATTTTCGAAAATTGAAAGAGGCTGAACGACGCTTGTTTTAAAAAAAAAAAAAAAAAGCCCTAGTGTTGGTCATGGTTGCCCCCATTATAGATCCAACTTTGAGAGGAGAAACATTCCCTTGTTGAACAGACTGTTGTTAACATTTTATGCAGAGTGACAATTTTATACTTCGCTATAATTCCATCCATTATCCAACCTGCTATATCCTAACTACAGGGTCACAGGGGTCTGCTGGAGCCAATCCCAGCCAACACAGGGCGCAAGGCAGGAAACAAACCCCAGGCAGGGTGCACACACGCACACACATCATGCACACACTAGGGACAATTTAGAATCGTCTTTGCACTGTGGGAGGAAACCGGAGTATTCGCTATAGTTCAAACCAAAAAAATAAGTGTATTGTATTTTTGTCTTTCTGACAGCTATAAAGATGATGCAGAGACCCCGACTGAAGAGAATGGGAGACCCCGGGTCCTGTACAGTGTTGAGTTCACATTTGATGCTGACGCTCGTGTGGCTATAACCATTTACTGCCAGGCTTCTGAGGAATTTTCAAATGGGATGGCCATGTGAGTTCATTACACCTTTCATTCTTTATTGGTGAGATTATCTTGAGTGTTTTTACTCTCTGTTGAAGAATTTGACTGAATTCTTCCTGCAGATGCGATAGTGTAAATCTTGTAGTGTAAATGTGCATCTGTTGTTACATACATTTGGTTCTGAATTTGGGTCTTTTTTTGCATTTGTGTTGCTATTACATACATTTTTATAATAGCCCCATTTTCTATTACAGTATACTATTACGGTATGTCCGAGATGAGGGGATTGGCCAGTTGGTGTGTGTCACCAGATCTGTGACTTTGTCTGTGAAGCTAATCGTGGATCTGGATTTTTCTTCTCCATATCAGTCGGCTGTATCTCAGTTATAATGTTAACAGAGTTATGTTGCCAGGATTTGTTCATTTTATTTGCATTGACATTACTGTGTTTTGCTTTGTTTTCATTTATATAAATGATGGATGGTTTACGTAGTTCTATTAGTATTATGGCCGGAAGGTGTAGAGTCAGTCAGTCAGTCAGTCAGTCATTTTCTAGCCTGCTTAGTCCTGAACAGGGTCACTGGGGTCTGCTGCAGTCTATCCCAGCTGGCATAGAGCCCAAGGCAGAAACAAACCCTGGACAAGGACGCCAGTCCATTGCAGAGCAAGCACACACACACACACACACACACACACACACACAAACCCACCTCAACCACACACTATAGCCAATTTAGGTTATGCAAACTCCACGCATGGAGGACTCCTTAATGCAAGGCAGCTGCGCTACCACTACACCACCGTGACACCCTGGAAGGTGTAGAGAGTTATACAAAATTAATCTGAATTGATTTGAGTAGATACAGGTAGTCCCCAGGTTACAGACATCCAACCTACAACTTACGAAAGGGGCTGAGGCACATGTGCCTTGGTAACTGCCACTCCGTCATCTTCAGCCTGGGGAGACTGCTCACAGGGAGATTTCGCTGCTCACACAGTGTAGTATCCCTTGGGTGGCTCCCGGCAGCAAGCGGTGACCCGTGGTCCATAGTCACCGGGGCCACAGCTATCGCTCGTGTGCAGGACGGAGGCTTGATGGGGTGTTTTCCTGCCCGTCCTCTACGCTGCCGCACCTACTGCTCCTGACTGGACGCAGGCTGGATGGAGTGGATGGGTGTTTCACTGCCCACCCACCACACACGGCTGCCCCGTTCATTCTTGGTGGGAGGCTAGTAATGCTGCAAGCGGTGACCCGGTTGTGGCTGAACGGAGGCCATTGAGGGTGAACGGGGTGGCGGGGGGTAGCATTGTAGTGTGCTTTGGGTGGCTGCCTGTTGATTGGGGGTGGTGGTGGGCGATTCACTACCCGCCTTTGGCCGCACTGTCTTCGTTCTCGGAGGGCGGACGCTGCAGGCAGCATACTGTAGTGGAGGTGACTGTGTGGTGAACCGCCCCTCGCAGCCCCCATTCATTCTTAATATCAAGCCTGCTTGTACTGTTACGCACATAGCAGGAAGCTGTCTCGTGTCAGTACATCAGACGTGTTGACGACGGGTGCCTTCCTGCTGTTATCACATTTACAGTGCTGTGCAGAAGAGCTCATCTTAACTTTTTGTCTTCACCCTTCAAGAATGTCTCTATAACACCAATCTGATGCAAGTGCTGGTGATACAGGAAAGAGAAAAACCATCACCATTGAAAATAAAGTAGAAATAATAAAAAGGTCAGAGAGAGGTGACACTCCACCATTCATTGGCAGAGCACTTGGTTACAGTCGGTCAACAATAGCATTTATTGAAATAATGTACCTGTTCTGACTTAAATACAAATTCAACTTAAGTACAAACCTACAGTCCCTATCTCGCACGTAACCCGGGGACTTCCTGTATTTTATCTTAAAAGAATACTCCACTCCAATATTGTTCTTTTTATATGTTAATTTTCTATCACAGCTCCAGTTGATTCAAAACTCAGCTGCAAGAGTCCTGACACGAACCAGCAACAGTGAGCACATCACACCCATCCTGTTTCACCTTCACTGGCTCCCTGTGTCTTACAGGATTGAATATAAAATTCTAGTAATAACCTGCAGAGCTTTAAATGGCCTTGCACTACACCAGTGACCTTCTAAATCACTCTGATTCTGGGAATCTTGTTGTCCCTCACACTAACCTGCACTCTATGGGTGACAGGACCTTCAGCTCCATAGCACCCAGACTTTGAGATGATACCTGAAATTAATTAGATCAGCTGACTCCATTCATTCTTTTAAAAAAACAACTTAAAACTCATCTATTTAGGAAGGCTTTTAACTTAACTTAACATTCTGCCCTTTCTTTCAGTTGACCTCTCTGTCCAGGTGCTCAGGATAATTTGTGTGTCTGTTATTTCACAAATTAGGTTATTTGTTAGGTTTTTCTTTTAGTACTGAATTTGGTATTTTACTCTGGTTTATTGTCCTTTATTCTATAGGGTGGTCCAGATCTAATTATGTAATTTTCATTACGCTATAACTTATTAAGTTTATTACATAGAAAATCACCTGAAAAATCCCAGAGCATCGAGAAGTATGCAAGCTGACGACATGAAAATTATCTTTGCACCGAACTGGTATCGTCCTTGAATAAATCAAAGTCATCCAGACGATCCGGATCTGCGTAATTTAGTTCTGGACCACCCTGTATTTAATGCTTTATCTGTTTCATTGTTCTATTCAGGAAAACATTTGTATCTAATGTTACATATACCCTGCTGTTTTTTCTAAGACTCTGTGAAGGGCCTTGAGCACGGGAAAGGTGCTACATAACTAAAATGTAGTATTATTATTATTATTACTTGTTTGTTGTAAGGACCATGAAACAAATTTTAATCTCATGGTTTTCATGCAGAATGGAGAATACATTTCTGATTCGGAATGCGACAAGAACTGATAGTCAAGTGCCAAGTTGGTACTAAAGTTATATACAGTAAACGTTAGCAGTATTGATTTTTTGTACAGTATTGGTAATACTGAGTAAAGGTTCATAGTGCACTTGTGATGGCAAGTAGATGAATTTCTCAGGAAGAAGGCGTAATGAAAAACACAAAAGTTTTCAGGTTACATGTGCAATTTTTCTGCTGCACTGTTTGCAAAGGGGCAAAAGAATCCCTTTTACTTTAATCCTGTATTTTATTCTGTGCCCCGCACACTGCTTTCCACAAAGGTTTTTGAAAATGTAATGACTATAATTAGCAGTTGTGCGGCGGTTATCAATGGCAGCCCATCACCATCTGTGGAGTGTGCATAATGTTTGTCTGAGTTTTCATTAGGTTGCAGTCAACATTTGCTGGTTTAACTGGTGATTATAAATGGGCCTTTAATATGTAAAAGGGTGTGCCCAGTAGTATGCTGTGGTGTCTTCAAGGATCAAATCTTGCCTCTCTGCCACGTTTTGTTGTTATAAACCTTAGCTGTCAAGTGACTGTGAAGCTGCAAAAGTTAGCTCAGAAAGGTAATCCGAGTGTATTAAATAAACTGTGACATTATTTTTCTTGCCATTGATTGTTTCCCTGGTTATTTTTTTCCTCTCCTAGATACAATCCTAAGAATCCTGCCATGATATCTGAGACTGTACACTACAAGAGAGGTGTGAGCCAGCAGTTTTCCTTGCCTTCCTTCAAGATTGATTTTGTTGACTGGAAGGAAGAAGAGGTGAGCAGCCCTTTTTATTCCCAGGGCAGTTTCAGTTGTTAATAACCCAAAACTCCTAAATATTGTGAGCCACTAGGGGGCGTACTGGCACCCTTACCTGGACACACACAGACAGACAGACAGGAGACAGGTTTTGCCACACTACACACATTTATTTACAGCTTTGACGTGCCCAAAATACCAGTCCACACAACACACCAATACCATTCAGTCCCTTCTTGCCGCCAGTCTTTGTCCTCTCCTCTTGACTCTGGCCCACTTATGGATGGATGGACTCCAGGTGCCTAACGAGCTTCTTCCAGCCAAACCTCATGGTGTGGCGAAGTGTGACCAAATAAGGCCCTGGAAAGGTCCATGCGCCCCCTGACAGGAGCCCATGCTCATAACCCGTAGCCCCACTGGAAACCAAGGGGGCTGCCCTCTATCTCCCCCCTCCATTCCTTCCACATTCTGGGTATCATTGCCGGGTAAGGATTCCAGCCACCCGCCACAATATAAACCACGAGTGCCAGTTTTAGGTTTATGATTGGAGGTGTTGCTTCACTAGAACCAAAAACGTGGAAAAAGAAGTAGTCTTAAGAAGTGCCCCCTGATCCAAGACAACCCTCAATTAACAGTGCAATTTTAAACTTAATGGGTGCTCTATGAGCTTTACATTGTAATATACATTCACATCTATGGACTTTGAAAGGGGGCACACACCCCTGCCCTTCGAGATGTTTACATTTACATGCACGTATGCATACTTTGAAAGGGATGCCACATCCCGCACCAAACGTTGCAAACATATACATTTGCTTCAGAGGACTTTAAAGGGGGACCGCATACAGCTGACTAAAAAACACGTAAGAAATACTTGAGTGAATGACAAATAAATAAAAATCATAATATGTAATCATGATTATACTATATACTCAAATTTTCCATTATTCCTACTGATTACCTATTTTAATTCAAAAGAGTACAGTTTCCTGTAAAATTGCGTTTTGCAATGACCATCAACAAAAGCCAAGTCGCTGGGAAAAGCTGGAACTGTAATGCAGGAATGTTTTACTCCTGGACAATTGTATATAGCATGTTCAATGGCAAGCAGCTCCAGTGACCTAATATGTTATTTTACTTACACCTTTATCCAAGGTGACTTATAATATTTGAGATTCAGTTACTTATGCTTCTTTGTCTTTTTTCAGTTGGTGTACAGGCAGGTGAAATGACTTGGCCATGGTCACACAGTGTCAGGACAACAACTTGTGGGTTCAAAGTCTTACTGTAGATTCTTAACCACTATTTGCCCTCGTTAAAAGAACTACAAATATTGCATACAGAAAGCGGCATCCGAATAAGTTGCCCCCCAGATTTCGCCCCTAGCACATTTCGCCTTCAACACATTTTGTCCCGGGTAATTTTCACACCCCCCCACATTTCGCCACCACTATATTTTGCCCTGGTATTTATGTACATATCTATAATTGCAATTAAAAATTTAATAAACCTTACCCAACATTGAAAATAAAAAAAGTTCACTCAGGTAGTGTTCTTATACGACTCACAGATCAACGTGTTCCACTGTAAAATCGTTTGGATTCGTTTAATCGAAATAAAAATGTATATATGTTTACAGAGTGTTTCATGTAAGTGATGCACTATTGCTAACGTTTTTATCATTTTGCTTCAAAAATGTTTAAATTAGGAAAGTCAGTTTCCTAACTCCGAGAACGATTATTCACTTTATTTTTTCTAGAAACTTGCAACTCTCAAAATGTCTGGGTGTGAGTATTAGAAGTTACTGGTGTGGGGGAGAAATATCATGGGGGCAAAATTTCCGTAAACCACATCTGATTAATTGTAACTGATGACCATTGTCATATGAAATATCCTGAGCACTGTCACCTGCCACTTTATTAGGTATGCCTTGCTAGTACTGAGTTGGACCCCCTTTAGCCTTCAGAATTGCTATACTATAATTCTTCATAGCATAGATTCAGCAAGTTCCTGGGAGCATTCCTCAGGGTTTTTGGTCCATATTGACATGATAGCATTGAAGAGTTGCTGCAGATTTGTAGACTGCACATTCATGATCCGAATCTAGTATTCCACCACATCACAAAGGTGCTCCATTGTGTTGAGATCTGGTGACTGTGGGAGGCCATTTGAGCACAGTGAACTCGCCATATTCAGGAAACCAGTCTTTACCCTACCATCACAATCTCGCAGCAGAAATCGAGATTCATCAAACCAAGTGATGTTTTTCCAGTTTTGAGCCTGTGCGAATTGTAGCTTCAGCTGCCTGTTCTTAGCTGACAGAGGTGGCACTCGGTTTGGTCTCCTGCTGCTGTAGCCCATCTGTTTCAAGGTTTGACATGTTGTGTGTTCAGAGATGTTGTTCTGCATACCTCAGTTGTAACGACTGTTTGAGTTCTTGTTACCTTTCTGTCAGCTCGAACCAGTCTGCTGGCCATTTTCCTCAGTGCTATGGCATCAACAAGGCATTTTTGCCCAGAGAACCGCTGCTCACTGGATATTTTCCCTTTTTCGGACCATTCTCTGTAAACTGTAGAAATGGCTGTGCATGAAAATCCCTGTAGATTGGCAGTTTCTGAAATACTCAGACAAGCCCACCTGGCATCAACAGCCGTGCCATTTTCAAAGTCACTTCAGTCATATATATATATATATTACACACACACACACACACATATATATATATATATATATATATATATATATATATACACAGTATATATATACAGTATATATATATATACAGTATATATGTATGTAGATAGAGATATATAGATATTTTTATACATACATACTCACACAGAGTGCCCGCCACTGTTTCTACATTCTACACTGTTTTAGACTGCATTTCTACATTTTCATATTAGTATATAATTTAATTATATCTGATCACTTGATGACCTGTCAAGTGGTGTTCTGTAATGAAGATTACCATTATTACAAGCCGCATAGGACTGAATTAAAATGACTAAAATCATTAACCAAACATATTACAAATAAGCAAGAAGTCTCTAAATCCTTAAACTTGTTTGCTTGGTTTAAAGTTTAAACCACTTTGATTCTGCAGCTCAAATGTGCCTGCATGTTCAGTCAGCCTCAGAAAGGAAAGCGTGGTTCTGCATACCAATAATGCCTCTCAGTTTCTGGTCCAGCAGAGGCTGGCATAACCCTCCAGACTCCTGGTTTTCTCTCTGGTAGAGGTGTTTGTATTTCAAAATCCCCTCTTTCAATCTCACAAGTATTTGAGTGTATTTTGAACCAGCCTTTTTACTCCTTTTCCCACAATCCATCACACGGCTCTAGCTGCACTGGCTTAATTGAAATGAAGTGAATGGAGCTCTCTCTCTCTCTCTCTCTCCCTCTCCAAATTACAGACAGGTACGAAAATATTGGAACATTTTATTCAAATAATGCACTCATCTTCCTGAAAAGTTCTGAGAGTAAAATATATTTTGTCATCCGTGCATTGACTTTTTTTGGTGTGCTGTGGAACAAAACAAAAAGGCAGTTAAAAGTATTCAGTTTTTGCTTATTCTATAAAGACATTCTCAATATGGTCAGGACAAAATTATTGGAACCCTATAAGAAATAATTGTCTTTTTGTGATCCTAAACTTGGACTCATGTCTTTTAATGATCGTCACAGGTGTCTTCAATCTTGCAATCACTCGTTCAGCCAGTATAAATGGAGAAAAGAATTTACTCAATGGTTTGTTTGCCACACTTAACTTGGGGGGGAAAAAACAAGGAAAAGCAGAGAGTATCTTGAGGTGGAAAGACAGATGGTAACAGCAAAGTGGGGACCATGTCCCTGTGACCATTGCTGCCAATATTATCTAGAATTTTAAAGCCAATGCAACTGTAGCCAACATGTTTGGATGTGGCTGCACAAGTAAAATTGACCCAAGGGCGAAGAGAAATCCTATGTATGGTGGAGAAGAAAAACAAGGACAACTTGCAGACGGGGCTAAGATGCCCTTAAATCTCAAGGTGCAACAGCTTCAAGTCACACCAGCTTTCGCTGTCTGGATGAAAATGGACTGCATGGTATACGACCTAGAAAGACCCTCCTTTAAAGAAAGAAATACAGACACGCTCTGGAATTTCCCACAATGAATGTGGACAACTCATGCCCTTCTGAGAGATTAAAACGGAACAAAATAAGAGTTTTTTGGTAAAACACGGCAACTTGTATGTTCACAGCAAAAAAAAAATGAAAACAAAACATTTAAAGAAAGGAACACCATCATCCTTACTGTGAAACATGTGGGAGGCTCAGTGATGTTTTGAGGTTACATTGCTGCCTCAAATAAGAAGGTTATCAGGGTGTTTTGGGGTTAAACATACAGCCCAGTGTCAGAAAACCATGCCGCAGAGTGACGCAGGCCAGGGTTCCTCCATCTGGATGACAACCTGAAGCAGACCTCAAAAAGTACCCAAGAAACGAGGAGAAGAAAACATTGGACTGTTTTTGAAGTGGCCTACTATGAGTCCTGATTTGAATCTCATTGAGCATCTGTGAAAATAGCTAAAAGTCCCAGGCACCAAGGCACTCATCATCTGAGAGAAGTGAAGAAGAGCAGGCCAGAACAGTCTAGAAGAGTAGAAATCTCACTCAGGGATACAGAAAGTGCTAAATGTCAGTTATTGTCTCCAAAGGCTGTCCTAGCAAATATTAGGTTCAGGGTACCAATGTTTTGTCCTTACCACTTTCATTTGTTTCATATTTTAAAATAATATCTTTTGGCTTCTCCCATTAGGGGTCGCCACAGCGGATCATCTTGTTACAGATCTTCCTGTCCTTGTCATCTTGCTCTGTCACACCCATCACCTGCATGTCCTCTTTCACCACATCCATAACTTTCTTTTAGACCTTCCTCTTCTCCTCTTACCCGTCAGCTCCATCCTTAACATCTTCTCCCAATATACCCAGGGCCTCTTCTCTGCACACACCCAAACCAATGCAATCTCGCCTCTTTGACTTTGCCTCTCAACCATCCAATCAGAGCTGAGCCTCTAATGTACACGTTTCTAATCCTGTCCATCCTCGTCACACCCATTTGAAAAATTAAAATGTAATATGCAGACAACAATATTTTAAAATAATGTGTTCAGTCATAAATCAAAAGCAAAGTTTCTGTTATATTAAATGTGATATAAAGAATTGTGGATACCAAGTATATTTGTTATTTTCAGCTTAGGTTAGAGAAAACTAAGATTTTATATTTTTTTAGGTGAAAGGATACCAGGTTTTTTTTTTTTTTTTTTTTTGTCTTTCTCTGTATTGTGCAGGGTGAAATTTATTCTCAAGGAAGTCTTGAGCTGAAAACTGTAAAAGGAATATTCTTTTGTAAAAATGCTTTTCTGGTTGCACTTCAGTCAGTGTTTACACCTGACCAGTCTACCTGTTCAGATTTAGTAAATCGGGATTACAGCAAAGACTTCAAAATGTTGGGGCTATATAAAAAAAATAACGTTTTCAACTAATGCCATATTGAAGGAATATCGAGGTCACCAGGACTGTTCAAATAATGGTCTTGATTATCATATGTGATATTTATGTATGATTTTTTGCTTCTGATGTCATCAGTAATTTTCAGATATTATTAAAAAGCAGCATGTTATCTTTTTTTAACATATGATGTAACTAATATTTATTTGTTTATTTTTAGCTGAATTTTGACTTGGACAGAGGAATCTTCCCATTGGTCATTCAGGCTGTGGTTGATGAAGGTGATGGTAGGAACATTTTATTTCTGTTAAAAATGTAACTTCTACATTTCACAGAGTGACTCCTGCTGAGCAGGTCATGAAGTCCACTGAATTGATTTTGTGAGTGGGATGACAAAGAGGGCTTTATTTATATGTAGAGACTTCATAACAACAGCATTTTTATAATTACGCAGAAATGCGTTATTGCAACACTGGAACAAGATTGTATAAAATTGACTTTAATTATACTTGAAGAAGCTTTTGCTTTTCAACTGGAAATGTGACTGACTGGCAGTACTAAGGCCAGGTTTATACGTCACGCGATGTGACGCCTACTCCAGCGGACGCTTCTACTATGCAAGCATTGTACTGTTTATACTTGCGCATGTACTTTAGATAGATAGATACTTTATTAATTAACTTTATTAAAATAAAATCCATTTCCAAATAGTAAAAAGTGTCCAGGGAAAGAGTCCACATAAAAGAAAGTGGTAGGAGTTAACCGTGAATTAGAGAGAAATAGAGAAAAAGGTAGAAAGATAGTCATACACAGAGCTGCTGGAAAGGCTGCCACTCACGGTGGCGCCTGAGTCACTTATGACTTTATATAAATCTGGAAGATTCCACCAGGTGGCAGTGCGAGATATCATCACGGTGTGAAAACGTTCGGCTTCGCTGTGTTGTGAATTGCTTGAAAACTCTATTAAATTCCAAGGACACCTTGCCGCAATATCTCTGAAATAGATGTTTAATGATTACATCCATCAGTCTGGGGATGCGTCCATTCCAGCAAGCATCGGGAGCGAGAAAGAAACAAAATCCCTGGATGGGGCATCAGCTTATCGCAAGGTGAACACAAGCACTCGCATACACTGGCATCATTTTAGTGTCACCACATCCCCAAACTTTCATGTCTTTGGAAGGAAACCGGAGCCCAGTGTGGAAAACCAGCAGGATAACATGCAAACTCCAGGCAGGGAACACAAGGAAGCGACTCCCTGCAAGGCAGCAGCACTACCACTCCGCCACCATGCTGCCACAGCATGTGTAATTATTATTAGTATTCATTATTTAAATGAAGTTATCGCCGTACCTGTAAAATGCAACACATGTACTTTAATGCATTTCTTCTTGAAAGTGATATCAAGTAAAGGGTGGTCCAGATCTAATTATGCAATTTTTATTACACTATAACTTATTAAGTTTATTACATAGAAAATCACCCGAAAAATCCCTGACCATCGAGACGTGTGCGAACTGACGACATGAAGAATCGTCTTTGTGCCAAACTGGAATCGTCCCCGCATAAATCAAAGTCATCAAGACAATTTGTATCTGGACCACCCTGTATAAATCTAAGGATTCTAAGTGTGCAGAGAGTTGTAATATCATCAATGTAACGTGTTCTGTGTGGCGATTGCTGCTGTCAGGTCAGGAGGAAGCCCCAGAAGCGCGTAGTGATTAACATCTGGGTCGGTTTTAAGAGGACGTTTACAACGGTCTACTTTAATGATAAAGTAAACTGTGAGGTTAAAGTGGACATTTCGAGATTAAAGCCGAAATGTCCACTTTAATCACAAAATAGACCTTTTCACTGTGTCCTTAATTTTTTCTCTGTGGCTCAAATACAGCGCTGTACATTCTGTTGTTGTTGTGAAAGTACAAAAAAATAAATAAAGGTACAGAAGATGGTATTTGAGACCTTTAAAATGTATCGTGTCATTACAATGGGGAATATGCAACACTTGGATATAAAAGCACCACGAATGCATTTGTATGTCGGCATTTTGCTTCACCACATTGAACCATTCATCAAACATCGAAGCAGGCACATCGATCTGCAAAGCAGCTTTCTGTCACATGTGGATAGTAAACAGAGACTCGGACATCACATTCCAACTTTTATCATACTGTTTCTCCCCAACTGTTTGCTGGTACTGCAAGTTGCGCACGCGTTGCATTAATTTCTGAGGACATTTCTGAGAGCACATGGTAGCCATGATGTGTGCATATACACGTTCTGAGCGTGAATTATAAATGAGCCCTGAAAGTCCACATTAATTTGAAGACCTTAGTTCTTGCCTCTTTTACCAGAAGCTGACTAGCATAAAGTGATCGGCATCTTAGCCAGCTGTGCCAGTCCCTTGCCATGTAAAGCTGTTTGTCAGAAACATGCTGGTGCTGGGCTGCGCTCTGCTGTGTTGGTCCTGAACAAAATGGTGAAATAACGGTGGGTAAAGACTGCTGTTGATAAGGCCTGTTTAAAATGCTTTTTTCCTTTTTTTTTTGGCAGAGATCTCCGGCCATGCTCATGTTCTTTTGGCAGCCTTCGAAAAAGTAAGTGACCTTTGCATTTTTTTGCTCAATCCACCTTTTTACAGAGAAGGTTGTTTTGAGATGTTTGGAAATTGATAGCTAATGAGAGGGAAGAATTGTATGCTTAGGGAGTTTAGTTTTTAGAAGGAGAAAACTATCATAAGATCTAGGTAAAGATCAACCTTGTTGAATGCAATTTTTTTTTTTTTTTATAAATCTGGTGAACTTAGTTACTAATTTTCATTATATATCCATTTTATTTTCTGAAACCTTTTCTCTTTTATTCTTAAAGTAGCTTTTATATTTACCTATTAAGTTGCTTGTGCACAGCTTATTTAACTGTTCCATTAATTAAAAATGAATATCCCAATTGTACTATTTCTTTAATCTCTGGTGGTGGCTCTAAGGCCAAGGATCTGCGCTGGTATCTGGAAGGTTGTTAGTTCAAATCCTATTACTTCCAGAAAGGATCCTACTCAGTTGGGCTCTTGAGCAAGCCCTTTAACCTGAAAATTGCTGTACAATGGCTGAACCTGTGCTTTGACCTCCATAGGTCATGTAAAAAGATGGTTTCCTCTCAGGGATTAATAAAGTGTACCAAAAATCGAATGGCTGCTTCACAGTAGAATAAGAAGAATGATTTTTCACATTTTTATGAGCTTATTTCATTGCCTGCATCGTGTAAATCATATTAGCCCATTGTTCATTAATGGCACAAACAGAAGGCAGAGGCAGCCTTGAATGTATAATATTGCCAGGACCGCTTACCAGAACAGTAGGAGTGATCAAGTTTGGACTTTGGGGTGACAGATTGGCTTTTTTATGTTCACCTCAAGGCAGGAGACACTGTCCACAGTTCTTACCCTTTTTTGTGACATTCATGTATACATACTTGGTAGTCACATTAAGTTTATTGTCATGTGTATGTAGTACAATAACATTTTTACTTGCATGTCTTCTCAGAATAGTTGACAAAAGTTAGAATAAAATAAATCATCCATAGCATACAACATGCAGTGCAGTCCATAAATATTTGAAGAATGACATAATTGTTATTGTTGTATCTCCTCACCCAAGCATGCTGGTATTGAATTGAAGCCAATGATATAAACTTTTAGTGTAGACGTTAATCATTATGAATGCTTTACAAAATGAGTGAATGGTATGGGAATTGCCATATTACTTATATTTAGTCCCCCATTTTAAGGAACCAATGAGTAAAGAATACCAGTTATATGCAAACTGTATATATGTATTTGCAAGTATTTATATTTTTATGCATAATGTTTGACGTTGCAATCTTTATAGTTATGACTGGCTGGTCAGTAACTTCATTGGCCCATGCACATTTAAGATTGTTGTAAAATTCAAGCATTTGTTTGGCATTTCTCAAGCTTTTTAATGTCCTTTTGCAAGCTTTTTTCATAGTTTATTTTGGACTGACGTTTCCATGGTGACCGCAAACAGAAAAATAGCCGGGCAAGAAATAAAGTGAACATTTGTTTTGTAGTGGTAGGGTCCTAGGGGTGACTGCTGCCTGTAACATCATTCAGCATGAGCAGTTTGGTGGTGGGTTAATGATTGTCTGGGGAGGCATATCCATGGAGGGTCACACAGACCGCTACAGGCTTGACAAAGGCACCTTGGCTGCCATTAGGTGTCAGGATGAAATCCTTGGACCCATTGTCAGACCATATGCTGGTGCAGTGGCTCCTGGTGCACGACAATTCCTGGCCTCATGTGGTGAGAGTATGCAGGCAGTTCCTGGAGGATGAAGGAATTGATACCATTGACTGGCCACCACACTTTCCTGACCTAAATCCAATAGAACACCTCTGGGACATTAGGTTTTGGTCCATCCAATGCCACCTGGTTGCACCTCAGACTGTCCAGGAGTTCAGTGATGCCCTGGTCCAGATCTGGGAGGACATCCCCCACAACACCATCTGTCATCTCATTAGAAGCATGCACCGATGTTGTCAGGCATGTATACAAGAACACAGGGGCCATACAAAGTGCTGCGTACAATTTGGAGTTGCTGCAATTAAATTTGGGCAAAATGGACTAGCCTGCCACATAATTGTTTCACTCTGATTTTTGGGGTGTCTTTGAATTCAGGGCTCTGTAGGTTGATCATTTTCATTTCCATCAAACGATGTGGCATCCTTTCGTTCCTAACACATTACCCAGTCTATATCAGTATAGATATCCAGGAGGATTTCTTTTTCCCATTGAGATCTGATGTGTTTTCAAAGTGTTCCTTTAATTTTTTTGAGCAGTTTATATATATATATATATATATATATATATATATATATATATATATATATATATATATATATATATATAAAATAAACTATTTTGTGGACGCTAGAGGCTCTGTTGCCCAGACAAACAAAAGAGAAAGTACCCATAAGAATTCTTTTAATATTTTCTTCAATACAGTGCTCAAAGCACCACACACTCCACAGTTCTTCAATACTTATATAATAAACAATAATCACAATAACAATCCTCCACTCCCAGCAGCTTCGTCACCCAACCTCCCAACTTCGGCTCAGCTTGCTGGGTTTCTCACAGTCCTTTATATTATATAGTCAGTGACCATGAAGCACTCCTTCTTCTCTTCTGGGTCAATGCCACATCCTCAGTTCTCAAATAGCCCGGAAGTACTGTGGCCTTCCGTCCTTGTGTCTCCGAAGTACTTCCGGGTCGTAGTAATCTTTGGAGTCCCTGGGTTATTTGTGAGCTCCCCCTGGCGGCACCCAACAGGGCTGAAGAAACGGACGCCATGTCCCAGGATGCCCTGAGGGAATCCGGGAACCATTGTCTTCCAGGGGAGCTGCCACCTTAGCGTCCCGGGGGAGGCAGTGTCCCGAAAAGGCTGCTCTTCTCTCTTCTTCCTGTTCTGGGACGTCCCAGCCGGACTGAACCTCCGGCCGTCCATCACTATATATAGATATAGATATATCGAGATAGATATATATATATATATATATATATATATATATATATATATATATATATATATATATATATATAGATAGAGATAGAGATATCTATATAGATATACAGTATTAAAATAATAATACATGTAGGTTTGGGTAGTTTTTTTCCTTAATAAGTAAAAATATCCCTTAAAAACTATTTTGTGTTTACTTGGGTTATCTTTGTGTAATATTTAAATTTGTTTGATGATCTGAAACATTTGAGTGTGACAAACGTGCAATAAAAAAAAAGAAATCAGGAAGGGGGCAAATACTTTTTCCTCAGCCTTGTTGTATGAGTGTTACCATTCCTTTCAATGGAATAAGCGTTGAACTCTAAACTGCTCTTGACACGAGTTTTCTAAACTGCACGTTACTAAAATGCTTGGATGTTAATATTGTCATTGATAATAATGTAGTGTTTTGGCTTAGTGCTACCTGTGGGTAAAAGCTGTACCTGAATCTACTGGCTCAGATGCTAATGGATTGGTTAATAGGCAATTTAAGAAAGACACTTGCCACTTTTTTTGGAAAAATCCTTGCTGTATAGGTGTACATTTTCTATTTTTTAATCAAGCTGACTGTTGATGACAAGTATACGATTTCAGATGTGTGCCTGATCATAGGGCAGATTTTACACACGATTCAAGAAAGAGTGCTGTAGTTTCAAAGGGCTGAATCCTGAGGGTGCTTGTGTTTCTTTCCTGTCTGCCAAAAAAAAAAAAAAACCTTCCAACTCTGTATGGGGGAAAGAACGTGTGTGTGAGAAATTGTCTGTGGTTTATAATTTTCCAGCTATTGTCATGGCAGTGTTTTAGGCTGAGTCACATCCAGCTGTCCATGTATCATTTTGTAGATCAGTCTTCCAGAAAGTTTTTCAGAGACCTCATTTTTCTTGTTAAATGCTCACTGACAATGTCCACAAAATTTCTGGATATCATTTTATTTACGCTTACTTTCCCAGTTATTGAAGGCATTTGACCTCACTGATTTACAATTGTTTGTTTCGGTAACTCATTAACTTGAACGGGTTAATCAGTGTTATTTTAAAAAAAAAAAAAAAAAAATGGAAAGTTTTAAATCAGTCTTGCATTTAAACTCATGAGGTTAAACAAGAATCATGTTTTGTGGGTTTTTTTTTTTTGTTTTGTTAAAAGAATTACAAATTAATAAATATGCCAATTAAGTTCACATTACACTGCCTTTCTCCTGTTACCTGATTCAAATTTTTTCACATATCTGATGTATAAGAACCCAAAAATTGCGAGGTGCTTGATATTTTAAATTTTTTTTCTTCTCCTGATATTGGATGCAGATCTCTTTTGGATGTGTTGCTAAGTTCCGTTTCTGAGTTTTTAAATGATCGAGTTTATGTTCTTGTGCACATTGCTGAATTTTGGGAAAGGGGTGAAAAGAAGATTGCACAGATATTCAAATTTTGCTTCTGTCATTTAAAAATTCTCAAACTGTTGGGATTGCTATAATGATTTGGTCCTGCTACTCTTGATTTCAGTCTATACATGTTGTCTAAATTGAGGTTGGGGAAACCACAGCAAAGAAAAGTCCTGACTCTGCTTCTAAAATGTGGAATACTGAAGATCCTCCACAGGAAAAAAAAACCATACAAGCAGTATACGTATGGATGTGTGTGTGTGTGTATACTGGGAGATTCACTCGAAAGAGGCCCCAAATATTCAGTTGTAACTCCTGTTAGGTTGAAGCAATCTGAACCAAAAAAATATGCTCTATACCTTGACAATCAATCGATTGCATGACACGTGATGCTGGAAGTGGTTTCCGTTTTCTGCTAGACACATTTCGACGCTGCGCTCTAATAGCAGCAATTTCACATTGGATGTTTTCCTTCAAATCTTTCACGGTGTGAGGTTTGTTCCGATAGACTTTTCCTTGGACTGTACCTCAAAGGAAGAAGTCTGGTGGTGTCCGATCCGGCGACCATGGTGACCAAAGCCCCTTTGAAATTACCCTGTTGCCGATGAAGGACTCAATTTCTGCCATGCTCCTTGCAGAGGAGTGACGCATTGCTCCATCTTCCTGGAAGTCACCTTCCATTAACTCACGATCATCCGGTTGATTCTGACCTCGCTTAAACGAATTGGCGACCCGATGGGTTTGCACCATGAAGACATGATGCTCAATACTATACACAACCATCTCGATGAGAAGCCGAGTGACTGAGTGAAGGGGTACGGGCAGGGTGCACCCAGAAGTTGATGAGGCGCCTACCTCCTCACTCCGATGCAGGGGCATCCTGGCTTGTTCAAAGCTCTGTATACCGAGGAGCACGTTGTTTCGTTCAGATTGCTTTGTCCTAGCTAGAGTTATTATAGAGTTTTCATGGCCTATATCAAGTGAATCTCCTTGTATATGTGTGTGTGTCTGTATGTCTGTCCGCTTTTCACGAGAGAACTACTTAACTGATTTAGATTGTGTTTTCTATAATTTGCCTGAACATTCTGGTTGATTTTTGCGATTTCTCTCATTGCTCTAAGTATCATAGTTCGCTTGCGGTACCGATTTCGTAGCAGACCACAGGGAGCGGGAAGCATGACGTCAGGAGTAGGGACTGGGCCGGGCCCTCCTCACTCACGCGCCAGCCTCCGTTTGAGTCGGTCTACTTGTGGCCGCGTTTTGTAGTGTACCTTTGCCTCTGCTTAGCTAGTGATACCTGTTTGTTTATTGATTTTCAAAGTTTGTCCTGTTTCACTACTACGCAGGCGGAGCCGCGGGGGACGGCTAGAATATATATAATTAAGTAAATAAATGTAACATTAATTGCATCACTATGTTGCAATGCATACAAAATGCGAAATATTTAATATGTTCTGAATGTGCTTTAAGTGCTCAGGCCACATGTAGGCGATGTCATTTAAACAGCATTCACATTGGATTCGATTTCTTCAGCAATTCTGATTTGGACCTGCTACTGCAAGTGCAGCATAAATGAGGTTTGATATTCCCACCGTGCCATTTAGTACAGTGATTCTTGGGCCTGGTGTCCACTCTGGTGCAGGTTTTTGTATTGGACCAGTATTTACCAAGCAGGTAGTTTTTCCTTTAATGAAAGTTCTTGATTAATCA
The DNA here is from genome assembly GCF_016835505.1 of Polypterus senegalus. NCBI lineage: Eukaryota > Metazoa > Chordata > Cladistia > Polypteriformes > Polypteridae > Polypterus > Polypterus senegalus. The sequence continues at coordinate 158,055,058 of NC_053166.1, read as the reverse complement.
TCTGACATTTCACTTTAGTAAGTGTTCTGTAAAGCCAAGTATAGAAACTGTTTTTTATCATAGGTTTTAATGCACAAGTCTATTCACTTTTCTTTATAATAATAATTCTTTACATTTAAATAGTACTTTTCTCTTCACTCAAAGCGTTACCACACTGGAGAGACCCGGGATGCAAATCAACGATTTCCTTAGATCCCGGGCAATAGCACTACCACTGCGCCACCTGTTTGCTTTAAGTGTTGCCTTTAATTGTCTTGTGTGTCTTGACTTCACTTCCTTATTGCCTCCCCCCCCCAATGCCCCCCAAAACATTAGCAGTTAACTCCTCTGATGTGATCATTAGCAAGAGGAATTGTGAAATATTTAGAAGAAGGATGGATTCCTCTAAAATGAAGCCTGGAGACAAAGAGGATTGATTTAAGAACAGTTGTTAAGTAGAATGCCCAGTGGCAGCTGGGTGGTCTTTTGGCTTTGGAGCCCCTGCAGAATTTTTTTTTTCCTCCAGCCTACCTGGAGTTTTTTTTTTTTTTCCCCTCTCTTTATCTTGTCCTCCCAGCCATCTGACCTTATTACTGGATTCCTCTTTAGAGACTTACATTATGATATTGTATACACTGTTGCTACTCTTCTATGTGATATTTACCTATTATTTAAGATTGTATAGATTTGTTTTTTCTTTGTTATTTATTCTTTAATATTTTTGCCTAATCTTATTGATTTTTCTTTTCTTGTAACTTTCTCTTTGTCATCTTGTAATGCACTTTGAGTTACATTGTTGTATGAAAATGTACTATAGAAATAAATGTTGTTGTTCAAACATTGTTTGTACACACAAGTGTCTATAAAATTACATTTCTTTAAGAGGTAAATAAGTCATATACTGTAGATTTAAAGCACATACTGTAAGCCATATTTCTAACTTTAAGGACTGTGAGCAGATCATTTGATTAAACAGAATCCTATAATTTCAGATCTCTCTGCATATTACAGAACTGGTTAACCCACAATCTGTAGGCAAAGTGGGTAAGGATCAGGTTTCTGATGATATATATTACATTTGTGGGACAGTATTGTTTTAAGTGGGCCTTGAATGGAAAGAAGCTGTCAAGATTTGATTAGCCATTAGCTGTTAGAATTTGAGTGCCATGGTCCTTTTGTGCTGTCAAGTTGAACGTGTTTCTCTTGTCCCCTTTCACTCAGTGTCATTTTTTGCCTGTGCCTGAATTTATTTCAGTTAAGTTTTATAAATCAAAGATGATTTTCTGAGCTATACTTATTTATTTCTGTTTTTTTCTAATCAACAGCATGTCGACGGAAGTTTTTCTGTGAAACCATTAAAGCAGAAACAGATTGTAAGTAAAAAGTTTTTTTTTAAATGTGTGATCAAGTTATTTGTGTAACGATTGTTAGAAACTGCTAAGTTCAACTATGTTGTGCAGAAACCATTTCTTTAAATTAAATTCTAGGATCATTACTGATAACTGACATCTTCTGTTTTTTTTTTAAAATATATTTATATACGTATTTATCTTGATTTGTACAATCCAACATGTACCCAGGCCGAGGCTCAAAGAGTGAATGCTACCATTGGGCACCATCCTCTTTGGGTCGCGTGTTTTGGGAATGTCCCATGCTACAACATTACTAATATAACATTTTTGCATATCTTTCAAATAGCATTGTTTGTCTGATTTATATGGTTTAATTCTGCATTGTATTGCAATTTCTACAATAAAATTGTCCCAAGTTATAGCATATGCCTTCTGTGTCGAGGGTTCTCATGTTTCAAACCTCATTCTGAAGACCAGTGTGTCATTGCAGTTCTGTATTACCTAGCATTTAGTATAACGTAACAGACAAAATCGCATTCTGCAACTGGGAAATATTCATGAAACCACTGAATAGTGAAGATTAAAACCCAGCTCCGGGTATCTCTGATAGGACTTATTGAGGTGAAGTTAACGCACAGTATCTTGTATAAATTCATTGTGGTTATATTGTGCCATCAAGGCAAAGCTGCATTGGGGAAAATAATATTAAGAGTCTAGCTGGCCAATGCACAGGAAGAACTCATATGTGCTTCCTGATAGAAAATGTTTGATATCGACTGTGTTCTGATGTTAGGATTTTGCTTTCATGCTGTCTTGATGTCTAATCTTTCTTTAACAGTTGCCCCTTAAAAAAAAGGCAAGCTAGATTTGTAAATATTATATACTAGCCATGCTAACCTGTCAGACCAGTAATAGGCTTATTTATAAATATTTATCTTGTACACTTAAAGCAGTTATCCTTGGTGTGTGTGTGTGTGTGTGTGTGAGAATGTCTCTTAACCATTGCTCCATCTCTTGAGTCCGTTCCCATAAAGCCTGCTTCTCTTACTTAGTCATTATTTTCAAGGCGGCTTTCTTGCATCCTGTCCTCTGTTATACCTGCTGTTTTTGAAAGCGGCTGTCTGCATGCCTGCCATGCTGTTTCTCCTCCTTGTACTCGCACTTCCTTTTTTGTCGCATCACCAAAGTCAAACTGACCACAGACTTCAGTGTTTTATTACCGTATGTAGTTGATTACAGCAAAATAAAAATTAGGGTTTGAATGCTAATATTAAAAATTGGGAGGGGTCTCCCGTCGACTTTCTCGTATACTGTGATATGGGGATGGATATTTGAGGTGTAAACCACAAGACAGTGATTATATTTTTATATTATGTACATTAAAGAACCATCACCAACAAATCACATCAAATTAATAGTATATTGAATAATTGTTATAAAAGTAAAGATGAGTAAAAGGTAAAGTACCACTTCCGGTTAGCTGAAATCGCCCAAATGTTGATAGAAATCTACGTGTTGTACCCAATACTTGTATGCAAAATTTGGTTGACCTAAGTGAAGTTTCATCAAAATCTCAAAATGTAATTTTTGAAGGATTCCAATACTTTTCCTGTACTTCATATACGAGAAAGTCAGGGTGATGTAAAATTTTGATGAATCTCGACATCGAATTTTTGGACGATTACAATACTTATACTTCATGTATGGGAAAGTAAACAGTACATTTTCAAACTGATTTGAATGCAGGCTAAAATTCTAAGTGCTGCTGTATGTATATTTGTATTTAACATGCATTTGTATGCTTCAGTATTATTAATATTTTTGCTTGTTGCTCGCAACATGTCTGAAAAACGTGCTGCGCTTATGACTTGTGCAGTGACACAGCCTTTTGTTGAAAAACACGGACTTAACACACAAAAAAGTGATTTTTCTTTGCATGGTGTGTGATACAATGAAAGAGAAAAGTGGAACAGACACTTGACATGCCTGTACTGCTTATAAGAAACCCACACAAAATCACTCACAATGACTTAATCTCTAGTTCCCCACCACCAGCTCTCCATTCCGCTGTGTGCCTTTCTTGTCCTTGGGTGCAAAAGATGCAATTCCTGCCCATATACAGTGGTGCTGGGGAAGTGTTTAAAACCGTTTGTTAGTTCAACCGTTAATCAAAAAGCAGAGCAGTATGGAAGAAAAATCTGTCCGTTTCATTAATGACAACATAGTTAAAAATGATCAAAACACTCAGGGAAGTGATGATGAAAACACAGAACTAATGCCTTACCATCTCTAGAGTAACACAAAGCTGAAGTTAGTGCGAGGTAATGTAGAATAAAGGACCGCTCTTTTACAATTTAATGTCAGCGTTTGCCTTTAAATAAGAATTTTGTCATATGTGAATCATAATAATGTTCATCGGGCAGCCCCATTTTGTTTTTTATGGTTATAGTAGTCTGTGTTCATATTTTGATGATATATATATATATTTTTTTAAACATGACTTCCTCCACAAGAAGCAGAGCACGCTTTACATTGCACTTTTTTTTTTATTGATGCTGGCATTTACAGTAAATAATACCAACACTGGCCAGAAGATTGCATTTTAAGTGCACAGTAAGTCAGTTGTGTGTTTTGTTGTACATTAGTGCCTACAGGTCAGAAATGATCACTGTACCATTCAGATGCCTGTCATTTCAAACTGCTGTGATGGCCGTTTCATCATGTATCTCTATATTTTACCATGTATTATTTATAAGTGGTCTTTAATAAATTATTATTATAAGTCTGTGAGCAGTGTGGTTGTATATAATGCAGAGTCCTTAAAATTCAATTGTAATGAATACTTGACCAGTTTCTAGTAAGGCTAAAATTAACATTTTAAAGAGATTTGTTGTACTGTCTTTAATTCTAAAATACTGAAATGTAGTTGATTCATAGATGTAAATATTAATAACTCTTGACTTCTCCTTTTCGACTGTTTTGCTCATCTGTTGTGCAGGTGGACCGAGTGAGCTATCTCTTACAGGAGATTTATGGAATAGAGAACAAGAACAACCAGCAGACCAAGGTAACTTCCATAAGTCAGACTGTATGAGGAAAAAAAACAGATATAAAATATGCTATTCATCCATTTTCTAAGTCTGCCTATCTAGAACATGGTTGCAGGAAAGCTGGAGTCTGTCCCAGTTAGGTAAGGACCATGTCGATAAAGTGTTGTGATTTCTACATGGTGTGACTAAATTATATGCAAATCTTCTTAAATGAACATCTGTAATGCACACTTTAATCACGTCTGAATTGTTTGATTTGTAATTTTAATCTGTGGAGTAGAGTGATGAATCAAGGAATGATGCATCTTTGTCCCAAACATTGTATAGGTCATGTAGCATCAGGCCCAAGGGTAAGTGCAGTCCATGGGCAGGAGGGTGTCAGTCAGTCAGTCAGTCAGGGTCAACACACACGCACACAGTGGTGGCCAAATCAGCATCGCTAACCAATCCGCCTACCAGCTTGACTTTGGACTGTGGAAGGAAATCCACGCAGATATGGGGGAGAGAACATGCATAATGAATCTATATAATATATGAGTTTCACTTTTTGAATTGAATTACTGAAATGAATTACCTTTTCGATGATATTGTAATTTATTGAGATGCACCTGTAAATGGATTTAGCAGTTGTTTCTAAGAGGTTTTTTAATTACCCAAATCTTGGAAGTATTTGCAGACCTCTTAAAATAAAAACATGCCTTGCCTAGGAGGTGTTCTGTATGCATTTGCTGACATTGAGCTTTTGGCTTTCAGCCTTCAGATGATGAGAACAGTGACAACAGCAACGAGTGTGTGGTTTGCCTGTCGGATTTGCGCGACACTCTGATTCTCCCCTGCCGCCACCTCTGCCTGTGTAACTCCTGTGCTGATACACTACGCTACCAGGCAAACAACTGTCCCATCTGCAGACTGCGTAAGTATCAGATAACGACAAAGACAAAACTGAACCAAAAGTGACCAGCCATTACTGGAGACAGCTGGCTCGGCCCCTGTTTAAAGAAGTGAGAATATCTTTTATTTGTGTTAATGGTAAAATCGAACGTTCTCCTCATTGTAGTGGCATTTGCTTCTAAACACTTGAAATTCCCTATGACGGGCCTTCTGATTTCACCAAATTCTCAAAGTACTTTTTGGGAGTCAGAACTACAGTCGTGGCCAAAGGTTTTGAGAATGACAGAAATATTCATTTTTACAAAGTTTTCTGCCTCAGTGTTTATGATGGCAATACTCCAGAATATTCTGAAGAGTGATCAGATGAATTGCAATTAATTACAAAGTCCCCCTTTGCCATGAAAATTAACTTAATCCCAAAAACGCCCATTTCCTCTGCATCTCAGCCCTGCCACAAAAGGGCCTACTGACGTCATTTAAGTGACCATCTCATTAACTCAGGTGAGATGAGGACAAGGCTGGAAATCGCTCTGTCATGCATGCTTGTGTTACAATAGAGAGGTTCAATTGTTGTGAAGAAGGCTTCAGGGCTCCCAAGAAAGTGCAGCGAGCACCAGGAGCGTTGCCTAAAGTGGATTCAGCTGTAGGCACCACCAGTGCAGAGCTTGCTCTGGAATGGCAGCAGGCAGGTGGGAGTGAGGTGAAGACTTTTGGAGGATGGCCTGGTGGGTGTCAAGAAGGGCAGCAAAGAAAAACATCAGGGACAGACTGATGATCTGGGATTGGACTGCTGGGGGAAAGTAATTTTCTCTCATGAATCCCATTTTCCAATTGTTTGGGGCATCTGGAAAAAAAGAAGAAAAGGTGAGCGACACTACCATCAGTGCTGTGTCATACCAACAGTAAAGCATCCTGAGACCATTCATGTCACGTGGGGTTGCTTCTCAGCCAAGGCAGTGGGCTCACTCACAATTTGGCCTAAGAACACAGCCATGAATAAAGAATGAGACCAAAACATCCTGTGAGAGCAACTTCTCCCAACCATCCCAGGAACAGTTCGGTGACCAAGAATGAAGAATCTAGCATGATGGAGCACCAGGCCATAAGGCAAAAGTGAGAACTAAGTGGCTCGAGGAACAAAATATCAAAATTTGGGGTCCATGGCCAGGAAACTCCCCATTGAGGACTTGTGGTCAATCCTCAAGTGGCGGGTGGACAAACAGAAACCCACCAATTCTGACAAACTCCAAGCATTGATGGTGCAAGAATGGGCTGCCATCAGTCAGGATTTGGCCCACAAGTTGATGGACAAGACAGCCTGCCAGGGCGAATTGCAGAGGTCTTGAAAAAGAAAGAAGGGCCAACACTGCAAATATATGGACTCTTTGCATAAACTTCATGTCATTGTTAATAAAAGCCTTTGAAACTTATGAAATTCTTGTAATTCTACTTCAATATCCCATAGAAACATCTGACAAAAAGATCTAAAAACACTGAAGCAGCAAACTTTCTGAAAACCAACACTTGTGTCATTCTGAAAACTTTTGGCTGCGACCGTACAGTAGTCTGTAATTCAAAATGATGATTTGATAGGAAAGCTGAGCTTATTGTTTTGTATGAAAAATCTTAATCTTCAATGGGAAATTAGAATCTGCATGTGATGATGAATCAGAAATCAGTTCTTAGTTATTTTTCCTGTTCCTGCCATCTGCAGCCTTCCGAGCGCTCCTTCAGATCCGTGCTGTCCGCAAGAAGCCTGGAACTCTGTCTCCTGTGTCTTTCAGCCCAGTTTTGGCACAAACCATGGACCACGATGAGCACTCGGTATGTACGACTCTCAGTATTGCAGCTGCTTTCGGCCTGTGATGACTACAGTGTGGAGAACAGTGCCAGCCGTGACAGAAAGTGTATTGGCAGGCTCTGAGAGAGATTGTCTGTGGAATTTTCCAACAAGACATCAGTCACTGGGGTTATCAAGTACAGCAGCCGCTTTTAATATTCATACCTTCTGTTGATGGGTTTTTGTGGTTTCTTCCGGTAGCCAAACTAGAAGGGAAAAACTGGCATAAAAGTGATCTGTACATTTCACTTGGAGGAGTTTGTTGAACATTACATACACTCCCTGGATATGAGCTGGTTTATTTTTAGTATCGTATGAACAATTAGGATAACTTTTAAAGTACATAGGCGATGTGGATAAGACTATAAACGCACTGCTGGTTAAGTCTACAGGTAACACTAAACTTGGAGGCTGGGCAGGTAATGGAGAATCAGCTGAATCATTACAGGGACAACTGGACAGCATATGGGCTTTGGCTGGTTTGAGGGCAATGAAATTTAATATAAATAAATGTAAAGTATTTCATGTAGGAAGTAGAAATGTGAGATTTGCATACACAATAGGAATCCTGAAGGTTGAAAGTGCACCTTTATTGAAAAAACTTGGGAGTCCTAGTGGACTGGTCACTGCCCACATCTAGACAGTATACAGAAGTGAACAAGAAGGCCAATAACCCCCATTTATGTGCGTGAATCCACTTATGGCACGCTCTTGTGGAAAAACGCACTGATGTCATAAAAATGTGCTAATAAAAAGATTAAATATCAACAGCTGCCATGAATCTGAACATAAGTATGGAGTCAGTGTCTCCTGAGATTGTGCTGCTGAGCCTAGTACTGTATATTTAGCTCATCAATATAATGTTACTGATTTCTGAATTACTGAGACTGATTATTTCAGTCCTGAGAAGAAACACTGCAATCACCTGAGCATTTACCTCGTGTTTGAAAGTTTTTTTTTTCTTCACACAGAGAACCATTGAATTAATTGTCAAGTATTGTGGTAGAGAGTAGGACTTAATGGGCCTTCAAATTTTGATTTACTGTTATTTGGGAGAATCAATGGCAATAGGACTGATGAGCTAGTGGGGCATGTATGTCCTGATCTCATCCAAATTATTCAACCTGTTTCTATCGGTGAATATTTTCAGTGTGGTAGCCTGTGCTTTGTAGCCTTTCCATTTGATCACATAAATGGTGGATGACTTTGGATTTGATCAGGAGGTCTTTTGTTATATGAGTCACCCTTACCAACTGTTTTGACCTCTAATAAAGGAATCTGATTTGAGAAGGTGACTTGGCCAATCCGTTTAGGCAGCTCCTGGTTTTTCTAAAATACAAAATGTGAATAAACTAAATGATGTGCCAGCTCAATCTGCCAATATGCATGACATTTGTTTTTACTTTCTCATATACGAAGTATAGAGAAAGTATTGTAATGGTCTAAAAATTTGATGTCGAGATCTTGGTGAATCTCAGCGTTTTAGACCTCCCTGACTTTCACGTATACGAAGTGTAGGGAAAGTATAGTAATCCTCCAAAAATTCCATTTCGAGATTTTGATGAATCTCGATATTTTAGACCTCCCTGAGTGAATTCTGTCTGTCTGAATGTGTGTGTAAGCACGATAACTTAAGTACACTTTCATTTAGGTCAACCAAATTTTGCATACAAGTATTAGGTACAAAATGTAGATTTCTGTCAACTTTTGGGCTATTTCCGCTAACCGGAAGTGGTACTTTACCTTTTATTCATGCAGCTGCAGAGTCTGGTTTATTCAGCTTTACTTTTGTAGTAATTGTTCAATATATTACTAATTTGATTTGATTTGTTATTGATAATTCTTTATAGTACATAATATAAAAATATAATCATTGTCTTACGGTTTACTCCTCAAGTATTCATCCCCATATCTGAGTATACAAGTCGAGGGGAGAGCACTCCTGATTTATTTATTTTTTTTTTTCTTTAATAAACTTTTTCTTTATAACTTTCTAGGGTTCAGACAACATTCCTCCTGGATTTGAACCAGTCTCTCTGCTGGAAGCCTTAAATGGGCTGCGATCAGTGTCTCCCAGTATCCCTTCTGCTCCCCTGTATGAAGAAATTAATTTCTCTGGTGGTCTGGGGGATCCTCTGCCCTTGGCAAGACCCTTGGGAGTGGTGGAGAACAGTCTGCAGAAAGGCAAAGTCAGCAAAACTCCAGACAGGTGAGCAAACGTGGAGTACACTGCTGCAGATCCACAAAGCAGCCCCTTCTTGATGAGCCTCTGGGCAGATGAAACTGCTGAGTGAAGCACAGACGCGTCCTCATGCAGCTGTGCCGTTTCTTTGTGTGACTCATCGAGGTCTCTTGTTTCATTCCTAGAAGACAATCAAGCAAAATTACATAGTGTGAGTAATGGAGGTTTGTTTACACGTAGAATAGGAAAGAGAGTGAAGAACTGAGAAATGCGGCTTAACTAAAAAGATGATGAAGTGCTAACAGATGCCTGCATGACTAGAAACAGAGGTGGCAGAACAGGAGTATTTGAGCGGTGCAACCTCAGGGCCATGAAAAGGGAGTGTTCACTGTGACATACAGCCCTCCAAACAGATTAGTCGAGGGTAGTGCTCACTAAAGAAGAGAGAGAGTAAGAGAAGTAAAATGCATCACACAGACAGAGGCCAGTGTGTGAAGTAGTATGTGATTGAAAGGTAAACGGGCAGCATTGACCCTTCAAGGATTGAGGGGTAGGGACAAAGTTACACCAAAAACTAGTAAAGCCACAGTACTCAGAGGTGAGGTTTTTAACAAATCTCTATGCTTTATTGGTAATTATGGCAGTGTAATAATTAATTATTACATTGGTCAACATCCCTTGTCTTAAGGGTCAAAATACCTGAGTCTTATAAGATTTTGTATGGTGAAGTTAAATATGTTTTTCTTTTAATTTCCCTAATAGGTAAGGTTTTTTGAATGAAGTGTAACTTCAATTTGAAATTGCATGTTTAAAATGATAAATGTATAATCTAAAGCTTAGCCACTCTTGATTTTCTGCTGCACTTTGCTTTGTCTCTCTTAAACGTCCATCGCTAGCTAGCCAGCCAGCATATTGGGACTCCACTTGCCTTGATAATACTTTTCCATGTTGGGAATGTCCAGATGAAATCGGTCACCATGTTGATCACTGACAACACCAAAATTTTTGAGGGGATAAAGGCCAAGTGAGAATCCAAGAAATCAATCTTCAGTGACATATCGCACCACATTGTTTGTTCACTCACTATTTCAGTATAGTGTTCTATTTAGCCTGTCAATTTCCAAAACAAAGCTTTTGTAGACACTTTTGTAGCTCTGCCGAGCAGCTTCCTCAGTTTCATCTTGTATTCAAATCTCACATCATTTATCCCTTCTTTGACCTGATGGACTTACAAGAATTGTCTGCCTTAATATTGACATTACTGATCCAAGGAAATGTATTTCTCAAGTACATGAATGCCGTTTGTGTTTTACCCATTGCTTTAACAAAGTTCTTCATCAGTTTTGATATGCAGAAGAGAAAGATAAATGTTGTTGAGGAAGTTTATTTTTAGAGCATGATTTCACACAAATGATGTAGCTCAAAGTGCTTTACAAGATGAAGAAAGAAAAGAAAAAATATAAAAATAAAATTAGGCAGTACAAAATAACAAAGAATAAAGTAAGGTTTCGATGGCCAAGGAAGACAGAAAAAACAAAAAAAAAAACTCCAGAGGTTTGATGAAGAAAAAAAAAAAAAAACAAAATCTGCAGGGGTTCCAAGACACGAGACCACCCAGTCCCCACTGGACATTCTACCTAAAATAAATGATCTAAATCAGTCCTCATAGTTTTCAGGCTTCACGTGGAAGAATTAGATGACGATGGTCATGTGGACATCTGGCCTTCAATCCATCAGTATAAGGATTGCACGGTGCTTTGACCAGGTGGTGGTGGCGAAAACCGGAAAAAGAACAGCAGAGAAAGTAGGGATTAGTATGGATTTTGGAGCCATGAAAACAATGAAAATTAAATTAAAAAAATTAAAATATACAGAATATCAGCTTCTTTTCAGTGCAACCCTATGAGGAAGCCATATTAAAGTAATGAGTTTTTAGCAGTTTTTAAAGTTCTCCATTGTATTTGCCTGGCGAATTTCCATCGGTCAGCTATTTCAGATTTTAGGTGCATAACAGCAGAAGGCTGCCTCACCACTTCTTTTAAGTTTTTCTCTTATAATTCTAAGCAGACACTCATTTGAATGTCTGAGGTTACAATTTGGAGTGTCAGGTGAAAGACCTTTGGAAATATAGGATGGAGCAGATTATTAAAGGCTTTGTAAACCATAAGCAGGATTTTAAATTCATTTCTAAATGGTACCGGTAACCAGTGTAGTGACATTAAAACTGGTGTGATGTGCTTGGATTTTTTTTTTCCCTACTTAAGATTCTGGCAGTTTCATTCTGCACCAGTTGCAATCGATTGCTGTCTTTTTTTGAGTGGTCCCGAGTGGTGTGCATTACAGTAATCTAGTCAACTAAAAACAAAAGCGTGAACAAATTTTTCAGCATCGTGCAAAGCTATAAGGGATCTAATTTTGCTATATTTCTTAAATGAAAAAAATGCTGTCCTAGTAATCTGATTAATATGCGATTTAATCGATTAATATATGATTTAATCGATTTAATATGTGATTTAAAAATGATTGAGTCAATAATTACCCCTAAATTCTTTACCTCTGTCTTGACTCTTAAGCCTAATGGTTCAAGCTTATTTCTAATATCCTCATTATATCCATTTTTGCCAATCACTAAGATTTCTGTTTTCTCCTTCTCAGGGTCAACAAGTTGTCAGTTCACCACATTTTCTTTTGTGGAACAAGCAAATCCCACTTTGGCCTCTATTTCTGATAACAGGGGTTCATTCTTCTTGTGTCTCACACAAAAAACAGCCAAATAAATGTTCAATCACCGTCAGATCTCTTCAGATTTTCCACTATAGCAATTGCTACAAAGTGGGACCCAAAAATTCCAAAGCATTGTAAAAAAAAAAAAACAAAAACAACTTATTACAAAACTTACAGAAGTTCCATTTTAGTCACCTTCAAAACACTGTCTTTGAGATGCAATGTGCTTCTCCCATTCCTGATGACGTGCTGTGTGCAGTTTTCTGCTTCCACCCATCCCTACACCTGATCCTTCCCTTAGATACCTCAGCTGTTTAGAGTAATGTCACTGACTAACAGTCTGTCCACAGGGAATACTCTTTACCAAGTCTGTTGAGGGTTAAAAAACACAATCATCTTTGTCTCTTGAAAATCTTCTCTGGTAGCTTGGAGAGAAAAAAAAAGTTGAAGTCAATTGCACAATTACAGAATAAACAGCAGAAATACGCACTCGATCAACTCTGAATCACGTCACTCGGGAGACTGCTTAACCACATTTGTAGGTTTGTGATACCTAACGGCATATTTGGTAACAACACCCTGCCTACTCCTGTGCTACTGTGGTCAATTTTGGGAATTTTTGCATCCCCCATTGTATAGGTACAGAAGGGAATTTTTTCTCCTCGTTATGCAGAAGGGGCAGTTTTCAAGCTGAAGTTTAGAAGTGTGGGCGAAGAGATCTCATAACTGAATTAAAAATCTTTTTTATGTAATAGTAATTAATATTTGAAAAAATATTTGATATTCTTAGCCCACCATTATGCCAAAAGATAAAAATATAAAGGTGGTGTCACAAGTAAACTGGGCCTGATAGAATAAATATGACTTCATTATTTGTATTCAGAATTGTAAAGTTTGTGTAGACCACCCAATTAGGACAGAATTGGTGTTGACCAATGTTATCAAGGGATGTTTTCATACATTAAATTTGACTGAAATCCTAATTTTTCATGTGTTATGGTGTACTGATTATTTTTTCCAGAACCTTTAACAAAACCAAATGTTAAAATATACAATGCTGCCACCTAGCAGCAGATAGCAGATCTATCTGTACACTTCACAGCAGTAGAGTGTTTTACTGTGTTAGCCATAGATTGATACAGGAGAAAGTAGGGTGAAATGACACCTTTTTTTTGGCCAACTAAATAGATTACAAATGCAAGCTTTCGAAGTTTTGAAAGCTTGCATTTGTAATCTATTTAGTTAGCCAATAAAAGGTGTCAGTTCATCCTACTCTCTCCTATACACATCATAGACAGTCAAAATATTAACATAAATAAATAAAGAATATGCGCTGAACCTTAGTGGACTGCTTCAGACAGGAGTCTGAAAACAAGAAGTATTGATGATTTCATATGAAGAAAAGAAGCGTGGCTTGATGTGGCGTGGCACATTCACTTGGGATTATCATGCAGTTGACGTGGGACCTCTCTGTCTTACATCCAGATCTTCATTTTCCTTTTCTTCTGTGATAATGTTGATTGAGTAGCAGGATTTCATCTTGTACATTGTCTAGATTCCTCACTGTAAGATCTTTCTGATTAGTGAGTGGAACTGAATTTCCTCCAAACTTCTATTTCGTGTTTAAAAATAATAGGAAATACCGAACAATTACCATTTTCTAATCTAAGTGTATTATAGTAGAGATGGAGGAATGAAGGCAGAGAATGAATTAGTCCAACAACGAGTTTTTAAAAACTAAAAAATAATAAACAGTAGTACCACCACCACATTCTTGAGGGCCTATAGAGACTGATGATTTGAATTAATGCTACAAGAAACAACAAGGAAACAAGACATGGCTGACCTCACAATGTTCCCCTTCACTACGATCAACCGTCAGTATCACGGTATTAATGGTCATCGCACAAGAAGGACCCTGTAAACCTATAAACCCATTAATTGGCGATCCTCAGGCACTTGGTAGTGGTCTTTAGTATTTTATAAAGCGGGCAGAGGGCAATGGTGGTGCTGTGAAAACCATTCTTAAGAGGAAGCAGGAGATTGTGTCTTTTTTTTTTTTTTTGGTCCAATAGGGCCTGATTATTTTAGAATGCCCAGATGTTACTAAACAGTGAACCAGTTGACTATGCTGCGTTGTTTGTTATTAACACTTTTTATTATATGGCAGATTACTTAAAAGCCATTTTAGACATTAATCCAGAGCAAGGTTGCACGTTGGGGGTGGTTGGGCTGTCACCTAACCCAGCTGGCATTGTGCGCACGGCAGGAACAAACAATGGACAGGGTGCCAGCCCATCGCAGGGCCCATTTTAGACATACTTCTTTTTTTGCTTTTATTCTGTTCTAAAATGTTTCATCTCCACACTTATGTGCAAGGAAGTGTTTAATCTCCCCAGTGTCCATCCTGCTAAAAGCTTTTGTTCTTGACACAGTTGTGGATCATCCCACCAGATAATTGCAAAGAAGGAGATTTGGTTAAAACCTACTATGCAGGAGTCCTACATCCTCACAACATTGCTTCTGGCCACTGTTGATGCATTCATTTTACAAACTCTTTAGATATCCTTTTTGGTCACACTCATTTTCTTCAGCATTACTGTGTATTTGTATGGCATCACAAGACAAATGTTCAGATAAATTAGAGATTTATGTTCTGTTGATTTACACTTAGAAATGTATTTATTTCTTGGTATTGCTGGGAATGTGGAAAATGTAAATTGGACCCTAAATTCTTCTAGCTATCAATAATGACGACTAACTGAAGGGAAGACAGTTTTCAAACATTGCTGAAACAAACTTTGCTACACTTAAGTTAGAATAGAGAAAACATACTCAAAGAGTGTCATTCTTGTGCTTTATACCTAATTTTTGATTGTATCCTCCTTCCCACAGCACCCTGTGTTCCCCATCTTCTCCAATTCAGGAGGAAGATGAAGAGAAGCTTTCTGTGATTTCTGATGCCCTTCCTCACCCACTGATGCCTAGCAACCCCAACTCATTGGAGGTGAGTGACTGAAAGTTCTGCATCTTGAAATCATGCAAAGCTGTATAACAGACATGTAAAGAATACTGGCTGGACTACTGGTTATGGTGGTGACTCCACTTTATTATACGCTTCCATATACACACACTGTATATGTACAGTGGTGCTTGAAAGTTTGTGAACCCTTTAGAATTTTCTATATTTCTGCATAAATATGACCAGAAAAATCATCACGTTTTCACTCAACTCCTAAAAGTAGATAAAGAGAAACCAGTTAAACAAATGAGACAAAAAATATTATACTTGGTCATTTATTTATTAAGAAAAATGATTGAATATTACATATTTGTGAGTGGCAAAAGTATGTGAACCTTTGCTTTCAGTATCTGGTGTCACCCCCCTTTGAACTAAACGTTTTCGGTAACTTTTGCTCATTCCTGCACACCGGCTTGGAGGAATTTTCGCCCATTCCTCTGTACAGAACAGCTTCAACTCTGAGATGTTGGTGGGTTTCCTCACATTAACTGCTCCCTTCAGGTCCTTCCACAACATTTTGATTGGATTAAGGTCAGGACTTGGACTTGGCCATTCCAAAATAACTTTATTCTTCTTTAGCCATTCTTTGGTAGAACAACTTGTGTGCTTAGGGTCGTTGTCTTGCTGCATGACCCACCTTCTCTCGAGGTTCAGTTAATGGACAGATGTCCTGACATTTTCCTTTAGAATTCTCTGTTATAATTCAGAATTCATTGTTCCATCACTGAAGGCAAGCCGTCCTGGCCCAAATCTAGCAAAACAGGCCCAAACCATGATACTACCACCACCATGTTTCACAGATGTAATAAGGTTCTTATGCTGGAATGCAGTGTTTTCCTTTCTCCAAACATAACGCTTTTCATTTAAACCAAAAAGTTCTATTTTGGTCTCATCCATCCACAAAACATTCTTCCAATAGCCTTCTGGTCTGTCCACGTGATTTTTAGCAAACGGCAGACGAGCAGCAATGTTTCTTTTGGAGAGCAGTGGCTTTCTCCTTGCAACTCTGCCATGCACACCATTGTTGTTGAGTGTTCTCCTGATGGTGGACTCATGAACATGAACATTAGCCAATGTGAGAGAGGCCTTCAGTTGCTTAGAAGTTACCCTGGGGTCCTTTGTGACCTCGCCGACTATTACACGTGTGCCTTGCTCTTGGAGTGATCTTTGTTGGTCGACCACTCCTGGGGAGGGTAACAATGGTCTTGAATTTCCTCCATTTGTACACAATCTGTCTGACTGTGGATTGGTGGAGTCCAAACTCTTTAGAGATGGTTTTGTAACCTTTTCCAGCCTGGTGAGCATCAACAACTCTTTTTGTGAGGTCCTCAGATCTCTACTTTGTTCGTTCCATGATACACCTCCACAAACATGTGTTGTGAAGAGCAGACTTTGATAGATCCTGTTCTTTAAATAACACAGGGTGCCCACTCACACCTGATTGGCATCCCATTGATTGAAAACACCGGACTCGAAGTTCACCTTCAAACTAACTGCTCATCCTAGATGTTCACATACTTTTGCCACTCACAAATATGTAATATGCGATCATTTTCCTCAATAAATAAATGGCCAAGTATAATATTTTTGTCTCATTTAACTGGTTTCTCTTTATCTAGTTTTAGGACTTGAGTGAAAATCTGATGGTCATATATAGTGAATAAATAACGTAGCACAAAGTGAACTTTTGGGGTTTCCACCCTGGTTTACTAGAAATTAAACAGAGTACCGTCTCCACAACACAAAGTAAATGGTCACACCGGACAATATTACAGCAAAATAGGGGAACATTTATACAGAGGGACAGGAAATTGAATCAGGGTTGTTGGGAGAAATTAGATGCAGGTTGGAATACCAATGTCATTATCTTGGGACTTGAGGTACGACAGAAACCCGGAAGTATGGCTTCTTTTTGTTTACCCCGGGCTCTCTTATGGCAGCGCGTTCTCTTTTTGGCTGATGAGATAAAAAGAGATAGGTTAGTGCGCCGCCTCTGTCCCTCGGCATGGGTTGTCGCGATGTGGTCCGAGTCCTTAAACTGCTCCCCATGCGCTCGTGTGTGACAATATATATATATACTGTGTGTATGTAATATATATATATATATATATATATATATATACTCACCCAAAGAATTATTAAGAACACCTGTTCAGTTTCTCATTAATGCAATTATCTAATCAACCAATCACATGGCAGTTGCTTTAATGCATTTAGGGGTGTGGTCCTGGTCAAGACAATCTCCTGAACTCCAAACTGAATGTCAGAATGGCAAAGAAAGGTGATTTAAGCAATTTTGAGCGTGGCATGGTTGTTGGTGCCAGACGGGCCAGTCTGAGTATTTCACAATCTGCTCAGTTACTGGGATTTTCATGCACAACCATTTCTAGGGTTTACTGTATAAAGAATGGTGTGAAAAGGGAAAAACATCCAGTATGCGGCAGTCCTGTGGGCGAAAATGCCTTGTTGATGCTAGAGGTCAGAGGAGAATGGGCCGACTGATTCAAGCTGATAGAAGAGTAACTTTGACTGAAATAACCACTCGTTACAACCGAGGTACGCAGCAAAGCATTTGTGAAGCCACAACACGCACAACCTTGAGGCGGATGGGCTACAACAGCAGAAGACCCCACCGGGTACCACTCATCTCCACTACAAATAGGAAAAAGAGGCTACAATTTGCACGAGCTCACCAAAATTGGACAGTTGAAGACTTAGAAAAATGTTGCTGGTCTGATGAGTCTCGATTTCTGTTGAGACATTCAAATGGGAGAGTCAGAATTTGGCGTAAACAGAATGAGAACATGGATCCATCATGCCTTGTTACCACTGTGCAAGGCTGGTGGTGGTGGTGTAATGGTGTGGGGGATGTTTTCTTGGCACACTTTAGGCCCCTTAGTGCCAATCGGGCATCGTTTAAATGCCACGGGCTACCTGAGCATTGTTTCTGACCATGTCCATCCCTTCATGACCACCATGTGCCCATCCTCTGATGGCTACTTCCAGCAGGATAATGCACCATGTCACAAAGCTCGAATAATTTCAAATTGGTTTCTTGAACATGACAATGAGTTCACTGTACTAAAATGGCCCCCACAGTCACCAGATCTCAACCCAATAGAGCATCTTTGGGATGTGGTGGAACGGGAGCTTCGTGCCCTAGATGTGCATCCCACAAATCTCCATCAACTGCAAGATGCTATCCTATCAATATGGGCCAACATTTCTAAAGAATGCTTTCAGCACCTTGTTGAATCAATGCCACGTAGAATTAAGGCAGTTCTGAAGGCGAAAGGGGGTCAAACACCGTATTAGTATGGTGGTCCTAATAATCCTTTAGTTGAGTGTATACTGATGTCAGTAGGAGGGTATGGTCCAGAGATGGAAGTGGAACCTGGTTGGAGTTTAGGTGGTTTTTTCTTCTGGTGATCTGCAGAGGAAGGAGAAAAGATATTAGTGCACTTCATCAACTCCTGACCCGATGGTTCAACCCTCAGTTAAGCCCATTGACTTCATCCCATTAATATATATATTAACTAATTCATTTTTTTTTTGTAAATTACAGAGCACCCCGGTGGATGATACCCTGGAATCTGTGACCTTAAACAATGGTGAGTGTAGAATGGATAAACCAAAATGTTCTATAAGTGGGCAGCAGACTTGCATGATGGCTGATAAATCTGTGGTCTGTTGATGGAATAAATGAGAGAAACTGTTGGAGATCAGACATTGGGGATGTACACTATGTAGATTATTATTGGTTAAACGTAAAGTAGTTAGATTCTTTTGTATTTTTTACAACCACACATTAGATCATTGTATGTCTGCCTGGCCATTGGACTTTACCATATTCTTTGTTAATTAGTATTGCATATTATTTTGATATTTTTTCTTTTTTCTTTCTTCATCTTGTGAAGCACTTTGAGCTTCATCATTTGTATGAAAACGTGCTATAGAAATAAATGTTTTTATTGTAAAGACCTATTTTTAGTAGTCATGTCTCAATCAATTGAGATTTTGCAGCAATGTGAAGTGCATTTTTGTCCATAGTCTTCTGATTTGTGTTCACCTTCTTTGTTTATATTGCAATTCATAATGAAGGTGGATAAACTTTTGACTTGATTTATCTTGGTTTCATTTTTTTTTATCACAAAATACCTGCCATTTTTAATAGGGGTGTGTAGACTTCTTATATCCACTGTACCTTATATGGTAATGAGTTTATTAGCATAGCAGAAGCGTCAATTGGAAATTTGTGATGAACTTCATAAGGCATGCTTTACAGCAAAGACTTTTCATTGTTCTTCCAAAAGCTCTTTTTTTTTTTTTTTTTTTGCACGTTCTTCACCGTCTTCATGATTTATTACTTTCAGAGGAGCGGTCCCGTTCCATGGAGGAAATTCTGCAGGACAGCAGTAGTGAACGCAGCAGCCTGACCAAAACAGAGAGTGACCCACAGGTGGAGATCTCCCTGCCAGGTGAGCCAGTGTATGTATGTTGGTGGAAATGGTGAGATGGCAGCCCAGCCTCTCTTTTAGTTAATGTGTTACAATTAACATGGTGCCCATTGGCCATTTATTTTTTAAGTTAATACATATTTATTTTTACATTCCTTTACTTAGTCAAACACTTTAACCAAACTGACTTACACATTTACAAGCATGGAGAAGAACATTTCCCATATTTCTATAGCTGGAGCATTGACAGGTTTAGTGTCTTGATTAAGTGTCACATCGTGGTTGAATTCAAACTGTCACACATTCTAAACACATTGGTTTACAGGCCAACATCTAGGCCTAGGTGACACAAATCAAACATTAATATTTCACAATGACACACACTTGTGACAGGAAAATGTCTACACAGCAATCTTCCGCTAATACTGTAAATCACTTTACTGCTTGATTTATTCACTTTCCTTGTGATCTGCACTTTTTCTCACCAGAATTTATCCATTTTAAAGTACACTGTATTGCCAAAAGTATTGACACCCCCTTCCCAATCTTTGAATTCAGGTGTTCCTATCAGTTCCATGGCCTCAGGTGTATAACATTGAGCCCCTCGGCATGCAGACAGCTTCTACCAACATTTGTGAAAGAATGGGTTGCTCTCAGGAGCTCCGTGAATTCAAACGTAGTACCGTGATAGGATGCCACCTGTGCCATAAGTCCATTCGTGAAATTTTCTCATTATGTAATATTCCATGGTCAGCTGTCAGGGGTATTATAACAAAGTGGAAGCAATTGGGAACAGTAGCACCTCAACCATGCAGTTGTAGACCACGTCAAATCACAGAGCGGGGACAAAGCATGCCGAGGTGTGCAGAAGTCGATAACTTTCTGCAGTGTCAATAGCTACAGCCCTCCAAAAGCTCAAGAACAGTGCAGCGCAGAGAGAGAGCTTCATGGAAACTGAGCAGCTGCTGCCAAGCCTGACATCACCAAGTGCATTGCAAAGCATCAGATGCAGTGGTGTAAAGCCCACCACCCGCCACTGGACTCTATAGCAGTGCAGACATGTCCTCCGAAGTGACAAATCACGCAATCTGATGGATGAGGCTGGCCAGGAAAATGGGACTCACCTGACTGCATTGTGCCAAGTGTAAAGTTTGCTAGAGGGGGGATTTTGGTGTGGGGTTGTTTTTCAGGGGTTGAGCTTGGCCCCTTACTTCCATTGAAAGAAACTTGTCATGCTTCAGCATATGAAACCATTTTGGACATTTTCATGCTCCCAACTTTGTGGGAACAGTTTGGGGATGGCAAAATGACTGCACATCAGTGCAGAAAGCGAGGTCTATAAAGAAATGGATGAGTGAGTTTGTTAGAGCCCGGACTTTGGGATGATTCGACCAGAGGCCGCAAGTGAGCCAGGCCTTCTCATCCAGCATCAGTGCCTGACCTCACAAATGCTCTCCTGGAAGAATGATCAAAAATTCCTATAAACGCACTCCTAAACCTTGTGGCAAGCCTCCCCTGAAGAGTTGAAGTTGTTAGAGCTTCAAAGGGTGGGCCACCTCCACATTAAAGCCTCTGTATTAAGAATGGGATATCATTAAAGTTTATGTGTGAGTAAAAACAGGCATCCCAATACTTTTGGCAATATAGTGTATGCCCATGCCTTTACTCTTTTTTGACTAATGGAGTTCAAAATGTTTCTTTGTAAATGTCTACAGTTGGCAAGAATTGTTCCATTTGTCAGCTGGTTAAGTGTCTTTATTCCCCCTATACTCCTCCATGACCACATTTCAGGCACCTGCTGCTTTCTTTCTTCTTCTCTGCCCACACCCATAAATGGTGTTCTCCACATTTCTTGAACTCCCAAATCATCTTCTGTTGAATGCATATTTGATTAGTACGACTCTGGCCTTAATCTTTTCTTTAGATCTGAGTGAGTACATGTAATGCATTGTTTTGCAGGCTGGACCTTCAGTGTTGTCGTCTTGTCTGTTTCATTGTTCCATTCTAATTATTTGCTATCTCTTCACAGCATCATTTTCACATTGTTCTTAAACTTCTTGCCTGCAGTTCTTTCTTTGACACTCTTCAGTCTATCAGCATTTCTTGGTCACCTTCAGCAGTTCAGCTCTGACTCTTCATCATTTGTTCATCATCTCGGTCATCACTGTTTACAAGTTGAAGATGAAAGCAGCTGTTTTTGCCTCACCACATCTGTGGCTACAGCTCTTTGGGTTGCGTGTTCTGCTTCTCCCTGCTGCCTTTACTGTCTGTGTCAACTTTACTCTTTAAAAAGCTTTCTCAGAATCAAAGTTGAATACTAGTCTGCTCTCACTCGTACACTTCTGCATTTGAACAAACCCCATCTTATTGTCTATCCCTTTCAGTTTTTCCTATTCAGAGACTATTGATCAGCTCTGCTACTATTTTAGCACTTTATCCATCTTTTCATTACCTCCTCCAACTCAGATTCTAGTGTTGCTAGAGCTCACGCCATCCGCACAGGTGAACTATGCATATGTTTATTAAATGAGGCCAGGCTAACAGTAAGCCCCCCACGTGAACTGTGTAGCACAGCTCTTAGCAAACCAGGCTTCAGCCAGAGAAGCTACAAAACAAATACATGTACTGAAATGCAAAAAATTATTTAATGCTACCTGAACAATACAAGACACCACAATCGCATTGTCACAGTCCCCAAAAAGTAAACATAATTACATTCAATGTGCTTTTGTTTTAGCAAATATGATATTTACAATAATTAATAGCAAAAAAAAACTGCCTAATTCTTGTAATTGCAATGGGCAGTGGTTACTTTTCCTAAATGCTAGCACACTGAATCAGCCTGCAGAGGTAACATAAAAAAAAGAAAATGTTGTATCAGCAAAATTAAAAAAGTACCAAATATTTTAGGAAGAATTTTTGTTTTTTGGGGTTTTTAATTTTTTTGAATTTTTTTTCCCATTAAAACCTTTTCCCTTCTTTTTGCGGGATATCGGTTTTCACCGTTTTTTAGTTTTTTTTTTCTTTTCCAAAAACCAATTTATTTTTTTTGGACTAAGGTTTCCCAGTGTTTTTTTTTCCCCAATTCTTAATGTTATTAGGTTCACTTTATTTAAAAGTTTTTGATTTTTTTATTTTTCTGCTTTTCTTTTTGGGTTATTCGCGAGGGGTTTAGGGATCCTTTTCCCCCCTTTTGGGAATTTAGATTTTTTTAATTACAACATTTTCCCCTTTGTTTTTACTTTTCCTTTTTTAATGTTTTTTTTTTTTTCCCTTTTTTTTTAAAAATTTTAAAAAGTTTTTTTAAAAATTTTTTTCAAATAAAAACCCCAAAGGGGGTTAAGGTAAAATTTTTAAAAAAATTTCCCTTTTTTTTCCCTTTTTTTTCTTTCTTTTCTTCTTTCTTTTCCCCCCCTTTCCCCCCTTCTTTTCTTTTTTTTTTTCTTTCCTTTCTTCTTCTTTCCCTTTTTTTCTTTCCCTTTTCCCCCTTTTCTTTTTCTTTATCCCCATCCCATCCATCCAAAAAGGCAATGGGGGTTTCTTTAATTATTTTTTTTAAAATTTTCCCCAAAATGCAAATTTTGGTTTTGAATTAACTTTTTTGGATCGCCCTAAAATCAAATATTTAAGGTTTTAAAAAAATTTAAAAACCCGGGTGGTTAATGGTGTTTAATTTTTTTAAACAAAGATTGCGTTTTCCTTTTGCTGTTTATTTTTTTTTTATTATGCATGGGGGCCCCTTTTCTTTGGGGTTTTAATTCGGGAACCCCGCAAAAACCACATCTTTTGTACGGGGCCCGGGTTTTTCCTTTTTTCCCTTTTTTCCCCCCTTTAAGGGCTATTTTTAAAAATTTAAAAAATTTAAATTTTGGAAAAGTTTCCTTTTTTTCCTTTTTTTTTTCCTCCTTCCTTCTTTTTTTTCCTTTTTTCTTTCCTTTTCCTTTTTTCCACCACCACCCCCTCCAAGCAATGGAAAGTTTTAACAGTAAAATTTTCCTCAAATGCTTGGTGAATTTTAATGCGCGTCCAGAAAAAAAGGGGTATGAAAAAAAGCACTTGTTTTGAAAGTGGTTTTTTTTGGTTTTTATCTTTCGGCCCCTTTTTTTTTGGGGGTTTTTAAAAGCAAAGAGGGGCACATAAATACATTTTGTTTTTTTCCTTGCCCATGGTTTTTTGGTTTTTTGGGTTTTCACCGTTGAATGTTTCCGGGTTTTTCCTTTTCCCCTTTCCTTCTTTGTTTTTTCAAACCCAAATTCCCCCCCCCCAATTTGTGTTTGGGAGGGGGGGCCAAACCCCCTTGGAATGGAATTTTTTTTTTTAAGCCCCCCCACCCATTTCTCCCCTTTTTTTGTTGGGAGGGGAACACTTTTTCCAGGGGCTGGAAAAGGGGAACATGAAAGATTAATTTTTGTTTTTTCTGTTTTTTTTTTTTTCAACCTGTGTGCCATTATCACACCTTTGCCCAACCCCCCTTTGCTTTCAAAAAATTTTCCTCTACCCTTTTTCCCTTTGCCCTGCCCACTGGGTTTCCCCCCCTTGGTATTGAGGGGATCCCCTTTTGGCCCGCTGCCCCCGGCTTTTTTTGGGCCAGTTCCCCCCTTTTTTTTCCCAAGTTTATTAAGTAGGGGTTTTTTCTCTTCTTTTTTGGGGAAAAGGGGTTTTATTTACCCCCAAAAGACATTTTAAATTAAATTCAAAAAAAAAAGGGATTTCCTTCCCTTTAAAGACAAACAACCCACGGGTTTCACCTGGGATTAAGTGACACCGGGGTGGTGGCTCCTTTGAGGGAACCTTTTCTTCCCTGCCCCCGTCTTATTGGTTTTTTTTCCTTTTTTCCTTCTTTTTTTGATGATTCAAAATTTTTCAAAAAGTCGCACCCCAAAAAAATGTTTAAATTTTGAAAAAGTTAAAATCCCCCAGGCCTCGCCATAATAAACGAAAGGAGGGGGCCCCCCTGATTGAGCACCCCCCTCCCCCCGGCCCGAGCTCTTTTGGATTGGCTAATAATTCCCGAAGGAACAGATTTTTAGTTAAGAGAAAGGCAAAAAAACCCAAATTTTGCTAATAGAAAAAAGATCAAAACCGTAAAGCTCTCGGGGGGCCCCCCAAAGGGGAATTGACCCCCGGGCAACGTAATGAGCGGGGCCCCCCCAGAGCCCAAAACCCCTTTTTCCAATTAAAATCCACAAAAGATTTTGTGATGAGAAATTTTAAAATCAAAATTTCCAAAATTAAATAAAAAAAAAGTTAAAGTAATATTTTTTAAAAAGAAAATTTAAAAGGGGGGTTTAAAAATTATAATTTTGGGGGAAAAATTTTTAAATTTTTAGGAGATAGGAAGAGTAATATAATTAAATTTTAAGTTATTTAAAGAGAGGAGAGGAGATAGATATAGAGATATAGAGAGATAGATATATAGATATATATAGATATAGATATATATAGATATATAGAGAGAGAGATAGAGATAGATATGTAGATATATTTGTGTGTGTGTGTGTATATTTTAGTGTCCCATCTTTAAATGCCTGGGCTGGTAGCGCATTCTGGAGAAAGTTTTTGCTGTGGTGGGCCGATCCTGTGAGGACAGATTGGTTCAGAGACTAACCATAAGCAAAAACTAAAGCTTATAAAGTAAATTGAGTGAGGTGCAGAGGTAAGAGGATGTAGAATTCTGAAATTATGACGTTTAAGAATTGTCCAACTTCTTGAAATAGACAAATTAAATAAAGTCAATCGGGCCATAGGGGGGTACATGCAAGAAACAGAAGGTAAAGTGAAAAGGCAAACAATAATAAGGCTAGCAAATCCATAAATCAGACATACAATCAACTTATTACGGGGTCCTTGTGTCAGGTGTTATACAACATTGTAAAAGTTCCACAATGTCTTGGAAAAAGTCCTGGTTTCAGAGTTTCTATGAAGTGCCGTCCAGTAGTGGGTTAGTTTGCTGGGGCTTAGTTCCAGAAATGAGTACTTGTCTGCCTTGCTGCTGTGTAGCCAAACTTGTTAGATTTCTTTTGTATAGTGTTTTATGTAATAATGAAGCCTTTCATATGGAATCACCTTTTGACTGGCAGCCTTTCTTGTGAGTACTGCATGGATTTTCTTGTTACTTTCTCGAGACAACAACACGACATGGCAGGACATATCTTCATTGGTTCATAGGGCTTTGTAGCAGTGAAATGCACCATGGGTTCTGGTTCCACCTTGAGTGTTAAATATCCTGGGGCCGTCATCCTCTTTCCCGGATATTGTTATTGTTGGATCTGCCTAAGAAAGTGCTGAAAATAATGTCTTCAGAAAGTGTTCAGACCCCCCCTTCACTTTTTACACAATTTATGTTGCAGCCTTATTCTAAAATCATTTACTCCCCCACCTCATGAAACAACACTCGGTACCCCAGAATGACAAAACCTCAACAACATTTTTGAAATGTTTTACAGATTTAGTAAAAATAAAAAACTGAACTATCACATTGACACAAGCATTCAGGCCCTTTATTCAGTTGAAGCCCCTTTGGCGGCCATTCCAGCCTGGAATCTTCTTAGGTTCAACACAACAAGCTTCACACACCAGGATTTGGGGGTTTTCTTTCATTCTTTTTTGTAGATCCTCCCAAACTTTGACAGGTTGGATGGAGACCATTATTGGACAGCAGTATTTATGTTCTCCCCTGACGTGTTCGATTGGGTTCAAGTCGAGGCCCTGACTGGGCCCAGAGTTGTCCCTGAGCCACTTGTGTGTTGTCTTTCCTTTGTGAACGTCAGCCCAGTCTGATGCCCAGAGTGCTCTATTGCAGGTTTTCATTAAGAATGTCTCTGTAGTTTGCTCCATTCAGCTTGCCCTTGGCCCTGACTAGTCTCTGAGTCCCTGCCAATCAAGAGCTGCCCTCACCATGTTTCACTGTTGGAATGGGTGCGTTGTGTTGAGGGGAGTTTTAGACTCATTCAAAAAAGCTTTAACTCGGGAGCCATTGAGACCATTCTCACTGATTGCATCACTGCCTGGTATGAGAGCTGCACTTTCCAAGAATGGAATCCTTTATAGAAGGTTGTGTGGCTAGCTGAGTGCACCACTGGGACGCCACTTCATGCTCTACATGATATCTTCATGAGACGAGGGCCCGGTCAGGTCTCTGAGGATATCCAAGTACTGCAGTCGTTCCAGAAACAACCTCTTTAAAGATACAGAAATCAGGCAGACCTGACTGCAGCCTAAACACTAAACATATCTTGTGAAATCTGTGATTTTTGACAGCTCTTTCAAACTCAACAAACAGGTAAAAGTCTCAGCTGTAAAAAAAAAAAAAAACATATTTAACTATAGAATTTATCTAAGAGAACAGCTTTTTTACTCGGTGAAATAACGGAACAGCAAAAAAAGATTGAATATGTTGTTCAGATTTAAACTTCAAGTTGGAGACTTGTAGATCGTCCAATTCATGTTGCCATCAGGGAGTGTTTCTTCCCAATTAAGAGGAGTATCCGTGAGAATTAAAAGATTTGTTGTTTGGTGAAAGTAAAGCCCCGCGAGACAAGACTTTATGCAAAGAGATTTGGAAAAGTCTCGCCCACATCTAAAACATTTACAACCAAGCACCCGGTTCAATCATTACTCATTTGTGTGAATGCTATTGTCAGACACAGTTCACGATGTAACTCCAAACACGGAATCAAAATTCAGTGCGATACTGACGAAAAGGTAAAAGCGAAAAGAGATTGAATATATGGACATAAGTGATATGACAGAGGTATGTAGATATTGTTTGGCTTTAAACTTTAAGTCGGAGACTTGTAGATCGTCCAATTTGTGTTGCCATCAGGTAGAAGTAGTGTTTCTACCCAATGAAGAGGCGTATCCGCAAGAATTAAAACATTTGTTGTTTGGTGAAAGTGAAATCCACATACGCGAGGGGCAGAGACATTTAATGAATGTCTTTGGGTACCCGTTTGAAGTGAAAAGATGGCAAAGATAGTGTCTTTCGTTCGTTTTTGTCTCCTTCCTATTAAAACCAATGAAAGACACTATCTTTTCCATCTTTTCACTTCAAATGGCTAACCAAAGACATTCGTTAAACAATGCCTACACAGGAGACGCCAGAGAACCCAGCAAACAGTCGACTCCAATCTGACTCACCATCCCACCTGGCACACACTTCCTTATTATCACGGAGTGACAGAAGGTGCAGCACGTATACTGTCCAAATTGTTCGTAGGTTTTTGTGCTGTTCTGATGCCCAATCTGTGTGCTGTCCTTTTTAATGCCAAAAAC
This sequence comes from Polypterus senegalus, assembly GCF_016835505.1. Taxonomy (NCBI): domain Eukaryota; kingdom Metazoa; phylum Chordata; class Cladistia; order Polypteriformes; family Polypteridae; genus Polypterus; species Polypterus senegalus. The sequence goes on along the minus strand of NC_053166.1, from coordinate 158,027,287 downwards.
AAGAAATCGGCAGCAGAGACACGAAACGCAGTTTATAGCATTCCATGCAGTTCTTGCCCAGCGGTATACATAGGACAAACGTCAAAAAGGATTGTAACACGTATAAAGGAGCATCAAAACGCCGTCAGAAGGAAGGACCCACGATCACTGATTTATACTCGCACACATTTAACTGGGACAATGTACAAGTAAGATTTAAGGCCAGTACTAAAAGTGCCAGAGAGCTGGCTGAATCTTGGCTATCAAACGAAAACGCCATTAACAGACATCTGGACATGAACCTAGCATATGCAAACTTAAGAAGAAGAACCTTCTTCATAATAAATGAAACTTTGACCAACACCCTCCTAACCCCACCTCATTAAAAATTTTGCTATCTATTGTCTTTGATTCTTGTATGTCTAATCATTATCCTCTGATGACGGCCACTTTATAATACGTGATTCATTCTCTCCCTTTGTGGATCTCCAAATACAAATATGCAAACCATATCACAAACATTCTCTATATATATATATAGATATAGATATAGATATATATATATACAGAGATAGATATAGATATATATAGATAGATATAGATATATACAGATAGATATATATACACAGATATATATCTATCAGATAGATAGATATAGATATATATATAGATATATATAGATATAGATATAGATATATAGATATAGACTAGAGAATATAGAAGTATAGATTAAAGAAGGTATAAAGAAAAGGAAAAATGTTAAAAATAACGATGGTTGTTAATGTAATTGTTTTGTCATTGATATAGTGTTGTTCTCATATCAGATCTATATATATATATATATATATATCTATATCTATATCTCTATCTATATATATATATGTTGTTCTCATATCTATCTATCTATCTACAGATATATATATATACAGTATATACGCACCTTTTATTGTTCAGCACTTTGATTCTTTATCAGCTGTTGTAAATGCGCTTTATAAATAAAGTTTAACTTGAAACACAAGAAAATGATCACAGGCATCATGCTTATTTTCAGATTCATGGTGGTCTATGATGACTTTTTAACTTTTTTTTTTTTTTTGCGCAGTTTAATGAGGGCAGAATGTTTTTCCAAAGGAGAACTCCAGTATATTACTTGCGCATGTGAACACAGGTGAAGCCAGGTTTCTGCCTTAACTGGGTTCTTCGCCTTATTCCGATCATATGTGCACATGTAAACGCACTGAATGATAACCAATAGAATGGAATGCACCTGAGCCAAAGCAAAGTGTCTAAATAGGACTTTTCACTTTTTATTTTTAATAAGTTTTCTGGAATATGTAAACCCCCATTTTTAACTTTTGTGATTCTGCAGTATTTAGTGTTGCTTGATGTTGGGGGAATGAATTCTAATGGTTTTAGCACAACATATAAAAAGTGAAAGAGGGAAACAGTCTGAATACTTTCTGACTGCACTGCATGTTCCACAAGAATGAAAATGAAAGGCAAGCAATGCATAATATCAAAGTAGAACAAGCACTGCTACAGAGTGATAACAGTAATTAGCAACAATAAAAATATAAACTGTTTATTGCATTTGAAAGAGTCATACTTCTTTAGCAGACCATTTATATGAGTGCCAAGCTCATTTAATACACAGACTACGACGATGCACTGAGTAGCACTGATCTTCCCTGCTGCCTTCACCCTGACATGTCTTTTTCTCTGCATTACTTTGTCTCTCCTGCTGCCTTTTCCCACATCTCACACTTACCCCCCTCTGTCTGTGTTTTCCTACAGGTGCCTCGGAGTCCACAGAGAGCTTGAAGAGTCAAAGCACAAACAGTTCTAGCCAGCCTCTCCTCTCCCCACCAAGCAGCCTCCACATTGAGGATGAACAGCAAACCTAATGAAGCCAGCGGGCGAGATGTTCTCAGTGTGCACACGTGTGTGTGTCTGTCTGTGTGTGTGTGTGAGAGAGAATACATCCTTCTCCCCATCTTTAAAAAAAAAAAACAATTTTTTAAATTGCATTTTGTCAGCAAGATGATGAGGGGCAACAATCCGCTTGCGGTCTCCTCCCACATTCATGCAGCACTGCACTTCTGCCTTTGCCTTATAGTGATGTACACTCAGCTTCAGCTTTCTAAAGTGGACCTGAAATTTTTGGCAGGGTGGACGTAACCCCACCGTCCCACCTCCTTCTCATCTGGTTAAGAGAAAAGCTGAGGTCTGAATGTCACTACAGTGTTCTTACTACCCGCCCCCCTCCCAGTTTGTTCTGCTTGATTTTTGTGGCTAAACCTAAAATGCGTCATCTTTAGTCCTGTCAGTAGAGTGCCAATTTCACATCAAATGTAGCTGTCTTCATAAATGCTAACTTATCATGGAATTCTCTAGCAATCTGTTGATAATTTTAAACACGTTTCAAACTAGGTAGTTGCCTCCTATCAGGCGCTGCATCATAATGTAGATCTGTGGAAGGATTAATCAATCAGATGCTTATTAAATTAATAATTTCAGATTTTGATTACATCTTTCTAACCCACCAGCACTTCAAACTTTTTTTTATGTGCTCAGATTTTTTTTTTTACTACCCAATGTGGATTCAATCATTGAGACAGAGTTGAGACTACCTGTCTAGTTTGTTAGTTGTAAGGGTGCAGAATTAAGCCGATTAGTCGTCAAACCGCAGAGCAAAGACTGAAACGAATGAGCTCCTTGGCGGAAAGATGCTAACTGAAGTAAAATTCACTCTAAACGGCGTTTTCTGAGAGCTCTGTATATATGTACATATCCGCAGATGTTCTTTTTGATGTAGTGGTGGAGTTTCTAAAGAGCCCATCTTCTCTGAGATGGCCAACCAAGGAGTGTGAAGATGGCGTCTATAACTTTGTCACTCCTGCTGCAGCCAGAGTTGTTCATAGCACGCTTTTATAGGAATGGCAAAACTCTCATATTAAAAGGGTTGGGCTGGGGTGGGATGGGGGTTTAATGCTAATAAAATTAAATGGGTTTAATTGTTTAATTTTTCTCTATCCGCTATAATTATACATTTACAGATCAAGTTAAAGAATTAGGGTCCAGTAAATGAGGACGGGTAGCCATTTAATGGGTGCTTAACTCAGCCTGGTGATGCCAGTTATCGCCGAGTAGATTGGGTTTTTTTTTTTTTTTTACAACACTTTTGAGCTCCATACACGTTTTTTCCCTTTTTCAAGAAGTGGTTTGCGAGAATTTTTTTTTTTTTTTTTTTAAAGGAGAAATGGGAGCAAAATTATGAACGCTTACAGAAAATGATTCTTAACTGTTGTCTTATGTGTTTGTAAATCTGACTAAATTGGTTGCTTTTAAAACTCCACTAAATGTCACTGTGGGCCAGGGTGTACTGCTGGCCCCTTAAACACTACGCAACAATTACTACGGGAGCTGCCGGCATGGAAGGAGGTGATTGCAGATTTTGGGGCATTGACCGCAGTTCTGACTGAACGTTTATTGACTTGGCACAAATCGTGTGCTTGGGAAGCTTCTGTGTTTGCCCTGATTGAATGGGCAGATTTTTTTTTTTTTGTCCTCGGAACTGCTTGATAATCCTGACAATTAATAAAGTATTTTTATTAATCTGTGTGTGTGTATATATATATATATATATATATATATATATATATATATATATATATATATATATATATATATATATATATATATATATATAAAATTATTGCTTTAGCATTAAAGCCTGTCCTGCTACTAATGTGTGTTAGCTTTGTTTTTTTTTTTTCTTTCTTTCTTTTAGCTTTTCACCAGGCAGCTCTAGGAACATTCTGACTTTCAGTGATTGGCTTGAATTCGCTTACCCTGCCTTACTGCCCCTTGTGTGATTATAAAGTGCCAGGCTGCCACGGCAGACAGATGGTTACTTCTCTAGGTGCTACTTAGGCAGGCAAGTGGCTCTTTTAGGAGTGTTTTATGTAAAAGACAGTAATGCTAAGTGGTGAAATACACTGTGGATTCGGAGAAACATTCAAGGCCCTTCACTTTCTGCATACTTTATTGTGTCGTAGATTTCATTTTAAATGAATATATTTGCCATTTGTACCCAGTACAGTCAACAATGAAAAATGACGAGGTGAACACATATCTCTTTATTATACGAAGCCCCCTGCTCGCTTCGCTTGCCAAACCCCCATGTTTGGTTTTCCGGATACACACATTTTAAGATTTTTTTTTTTTTTTTGGTTTGAGTTGATGCTATTTCATTAGTTTCACTTTTATTTCAAAACTTTGGTAAAAACAATATTTGGAATCTTTCGAGTCCCAACGTGCCGAATCTTTTAAATGAGGTAAGTGAGACGTGCGTTTAATGACTTTGTACCATACATATTTCAGGATAGGTTTCTCTGTTTGGAATTTCAGCACAGACAAAACGATCTTCATCAGCAGTTGATCATTTTTTTTCTTCTTCAAAGTAACCAATAAATGCATGTGAGGTAAACCCTGTTTTTGAAATTCTCTGACTTACAATATTTCCATACTTCTGACATATCACCTGTGTCCATATATTCGATCTCTGTTTGCCTTTTCGTTATTTCTCTGAGTAATAATTTCTCTTTGTTTGCGCTAATGCGATCTCTACTTTCTTTTTTCTGACTTGTTTTTTTCTGCTTTCATATTCGTTACCTTGCTCTGCGTGTGTTTTGCGCCTGCTTTTTTTTTTTTTTTTTAAGTCTTTTGAATTCCAGTTTTCATTTTCTCTAACCTGCTCTGCATGTGTTTGGCCCCCTTGTTTTTTAACCTCTTTATGACGTTGTATTTTGTTTTCTACTCTTTGTCTTTTATTTCTGACCTCGCTTTGTCCCGCTTTTTTTTTTCCAATGACACCTGGTCCAGGGTGATTATTTTCCCTTTTTTCGAGTAATAATTTTCGTATGTTTGCGCTACTGCGATCTTTACTTTTTTTTTTTTTATACTTTCTAATTTTCCTGCTTTCATATTCTTTAACTTTCTCCACATGTGCATTGCGCCGTTTTTTTTTTTTTGAGAATGTCGAATTCCACCTCTTTCATAATCTCTAACCTGCTCTACATGTGTATAGCGCCAACGTTTGTGAACGTCTTTATGAAGTTCTACTTTGTCTTTTACTTCTGAGCCCGATTGGATGTGCTTTTTTTCAGTTCCACTTGTTGATATTTACTTTCCTTATTTTCTGAATTTGCACCTAGATTATTCTTTTTCTTTTTTTCCTCTCCATCGCTTTTGAGTCTGTTTTCTCCGCGCTGCTTTCTTCTTTGCTTAGTCATCGACGCTTCATTTATAACATATTGTCCTTATACGCTTTATATGTGCCGAGAGCCCTGGATCTGTGTGTGCTCTGAGCCTTTACATGACTGAGTGTCTTGCTTCCCGTGGTCTTATTTCATATTGGTTGTAAGTAGGGAGTGTCTTGCAAGATTCTCATGTTTTACGTCATCGTGAGACGGTCCTGGGTCAAACTCTTGGCACAAAGTCTCATGTTTAAGGTCCTTGCGAGACCCTCCGTGGCCAATCTCTTTCATCTCGCGGGTCTGTTAAGTGTCTTCACGTGAAGATCACGTTTCATCTCCCTAGTCTTTCTCTCCCAGGATTTTTTTTTTATAATAGAGAGAAAATCTTCAGACGAGACTATTGCCAACAGATTTGTTCAAGTCCCGCCCTCCTCTTAACAGCCCACCCCCGCGGTCCTCTCATTGGTGTGAATGCTTTTGTCAGACTCAGTTCCTGCTCTCACAGTTCTTATAAATGTTTACGTTTTCCTCACTTTAAGTTCCCAAATAAAGGAGACGTATCATGTCCAAATCTTATTGAAGAATTTCATCCCGAAGGGTTATCGACAGAAGAAATGAGTACACGGGCAATCCTAGCAGCGAGAAACGATGAAGTCAAACGAAGTAACGCAAAAATTGTCAATCACTTTTATGGCAAATTGGTTAAATGCGTATCAATAGACTCTGCTGAAACAGTGGGTGGTGAAAGTGAGGAGGATGAAAACATCAACTTAAAATATCACAAAGAACATCTACAACCGTTAACACCGTCTGGTCTCCCATCGGCTGAATTACTGTTGAAAGATGAATGTATCGTAATGTTATTGTGTAATTTATGTCTGAGTGATGGGCTATGCAATAGGACAGGATTAGTTGTATTGAACATTGGTTGAACAATTCTGACATGTAAAATTTTAACAGGCGACAAGAAAGGTAATGCAGTGCATCTTCAGGGGATAACATGAGACGCCGAAGGAGATCTTGATATGCCATTCGTTTAGTTTCTCGTTAGAACAGCTTTTGCTAAGACAATTAACAAATCACAGGGACAAACATTCAAAAAGTCTGTTTATTTATTAGAGAGAAAGAAACGAAATTCACTCACGGGCGGTTATACGGTGTGTTGTCACGATGTAATTCCAAACACAGAATCAAACTTCAATGCGATATTGACGAAACATTAATTAAAAAAAAAAAAATGTTTTTACTGAAGTTTTACAGTAAAAGTGTAAATTTAAAATGTATTTGCATGTTCATTTCAAAGCCAAACAGAACAAAAATGTATAATGCAATGAATACCTCTAAGGCAACATGAACCAATCTTCTTTCCATGTATTACCTTTTATTATTTTTTTACTGTGGTTAATTACTCGCTGTAATGTAAAATAGTTCTGTTATGCAAATGTAACGATTCCCATGAAAATAACAATCTGTTTACATTTTACATCCAAATGCCCGATCTGTGAAGTGGGGTTGGCGAGCTATGTGTGCAGTTTTAAAAATCAAAAACTGAAATGTCTCCTTCATTGAAATATCCAGACCCCTTAATTCAGTACTTTGTAGAAGCGGTGGTTCCAGCTTCAAGTCTTCTTGGTTAAGTCTCCACAAGCTTTGAACCCCTGGATTTGGGAATTTGAACCCATTGTTCCTAGCAGTTCCCTTCAAGCTCCGTTAGATTAGATGAGTAGCATCTGTAATCTGCCATCTTCAGGTCCCAGCATGTGTGTTGTGTGGGTGTTGGTTTTTTTTCCTGTGCCACTCAATAGACTTGTCCTGAAGTCACTCCAGTGGTGTCCAGGCGTATAGCTGTTAGTATAAAGGACCCCCAGTCGTGTTTCTTGACACACTTCTGCTGAATAATTTGTTAGCTGAAGGTCTTCATGTTGGTGTGTCACAGAGAAGGATGTGCAGTATTGTTCATAATGTTTTAATTCTCACCTCCAAGGAGTCCAGATCCAGAGTACATCCCATATCTGTGCCTGCCATTTTAATTAGCTTGTTAATTCAGTGGGCCTCTCTTGAAGTGATGTTACCAGCCCAGCAGACCACACTGACCAACACAGAGGATGTCACCTAAGGAAGAAGAGTCGGCCCTCTCCTTTCTTCTATAGTTCCATTGTGTTCCCGAGACCAGTCCAACCTGTCAATGATGTGGACCCCCACTACATCCATGCCCCTGAATGGTGGCTGGACATTGAGACTCCAAGTCAATCACCAGTTCCTTGGGTTTGCTGATCTGATTCTCCACGGCCGTCCACGCATCTAATGAGGTGCAGAAGATCCTCCGCAAGGTGTTTTTGTGGACCACTTTGATCGCTCGGACTTAACCAGCAAACTGCCAAAAGGTGAGAAAAAATTAGGTGTAACATCATTAGAATAATAGCATTAGTGCTATAAACAGTTACACACGTGGACAAAATTGTTGGTACCCTTCAGTCAATGAAAGAAAAACTCAAAATGGTCACAGAAATAACTTTAATCTGACAAAAGTAATAATAAATAAAAATTCTATGAAATTTAACCAATGAAAGTGAGACATTGCTTTTCAACCATGCTTCAACAGAATTAATAAAAAAAAAAAACTCATGAAACAGGCCTGGACAAAAATGATGGTACCCTAGAAAAGACTGAAAATAATGTGACCAAAGGGACATGTTAATCCAAGGTGTGTCCACTAATTAGCATCACAGGTGTCTACAATCTTGTAATCAGTCAGTGGACCTATATATAGGGCTCCAGGTAGTCACTGTGTTGTTTGGTGACATGGTGTGTACCACACTCAACATGGACCAGAGGAAGCGAAGGAAAGAGTTGTCTCAGGAGATTAGAAAGAAAATTATAGACAAGCATGTCAAAGGTAAAGGCTATAAGACCATCTCGAAGCAGCTTGATGTTCCTGTGACTACAGTTGCACATATTATTCAGAAATTTAAGATCCATGGGACTGTAGCCAACCTCCTGGACGTGGCGCAGGAGGAAAATTGATGACAAATCAAAGAGACGGATAATACGAATGGTAACAAAAGAGCCCAGAAAAACTTCTAAAGAGATCCAAGGTGAACTTCAAGCTCAAGGAACATCAGTGTCAGATCGCACCATCCGTCGTTGTTTGAGCCAAAGTGGACTTCATGGGAGACGACCAAGGAGGACACCATTGTTGAAAACAAATCATAAAAAAGCCAGACTGGAATTTGCCAAACTACATGTGGACAAGCCACAAAGATTCTGGGAGAATGTCCTATGGACAGATGAGACAAAAATTGAACTTTTTGCCAAGGCACATCAGCTCTATGTTCACAGACGGAAAAATGAAGCATATCAAGAAAAGAACACTGTCCCTTCTGTGAAACATGGAGGAGGCTCTGTTATGTTCTGGGGCTGCTTTGCTGCATCTGGCACAGGGTGTCTTGAATCTGTGCAGGGTACAATGAAATCTCAAGACTATCAAGGGATTCTAGAGAGAAATGTGCTGGCCAGTGTCAGAAAGCTTGGTCTCAGTCGCAGGTCATGGGTCTTGCAACAGGACAATGACCCAAAACACACAGCTAAAAACACCCAAGAATGGCTAAGAGGAAAACATTGGACTATTCTAAAGTGGCCTTCTATGAGCCCTGACCTCAATCCTATTGAGCATCTTTGGAAAGAGCTGAAACATGCCGTCTGGAAAAGGCACCCTTCAAACCTGAGACAACTGGAGCAGTTTGCTCATGAGGAGTGGGCCAAAATACCTGCTGAGAAGTGCAGAAGTCTCATTGACAGTTACAGGAATCGTTTGATTGCAGTGATTGCCTCAAAAGGTTGTGCAACAAAATATTAAGTTAGGGGTACCATCATTTTGTCCAGGCCTGTTTCATGAGTTTATTTTTTTAAATAATTCTGTTGAAGCATGGTTGAAAATCAATGTCTGACTTTCATTGGTTAAATTTCATAGAATTTTTATTTATTATTACTTTTGTCAGATTAAAGTTATTTCTGTGACCATTTTGAGTTCTTCTTTCATTGACTGAAGGGTACCAACAATTTTGTCCACGTGTGTAAAGTTGGTTTCATTTCAAGCATACTTCTCACAGGAACAGTCCAAAAAAAAAAAAAAGAAAACGTGTTAATGAACTGATAATTCTTATTCTGATGTCTGTCACTATAAACGCATCATGTCCAGTGTTAGTAAAGCTGACAGAAGGAAGTTCTTGGGGGTGCCGAGCTCATGATTTTTTTTTTTTTTGAAAGGACGGGATGGCCACTTAACTTTCAGTTGGTTAAGAGCTCTGGATAAAGTAGTCAAAAAATAATTAATCAATAAAGTTTACGTACCTCGTCTTAAATAACATATTTTTTTCAAATAACGTTTTTAAAAGAGCGCCGTCATCACCAATATGTACGAGGTCTCAAACAGTTCAGCGTGTCCCGGTCTTCATGTAACAATTAAATAAAATGAGTACAAAAAGCAGCCAAGTTATTCCTAGAATGTATGCACCATCGCGGAGAGACGGGATCAATCTGAACAAACAATCCGGTGAACTGTCTCCTTAATGCTGCCGACTGCCGCCGTGCTGAATGTCAACACTTTGCCTCGACGTTGAGATGTTCTAACTTCTTACGGTTCTCGATGGTCCAAGCGTGTCCTTCACACTACCAGCTGACTGACGTTTTTCTAAGCACTTCACAAGAGTGGCACGCGATGGCGCTCCGTCCACACGTTAAACTTGAAATGCGGAGTCTTCCCTGCACCGCTGCTACAGAATTTGATTCAATGCATATGCCTGGAGGGCAGGCACACGATGAACTGTCGACCACGGCCACTCAAACGGCTTCTACTATGCAACACACAAACCCCAGTCTTATTCGCTCGCCCCTCGTAAGGCCGGGTTATAATTCACGCTACGCAAGCGTTGTAGTGTTTATACTTGCGCGCGTACTTTACGTAAATCTGGAGGAATCCACCAGGGGGCAGTGTGAGATATCATCACGGTGAGAACAGATTCGGCTTCGATGTGTTTTGAATTGCTGGAACATCCATTAAATTCCGATGACACCTTACCCCACAATACTGTATCTCCGAAAAGGATGTTTAATGATTAAATTCATCAATCCAGGGATGTGTTCATTCCAGCTAGCATTGGGCACGAGGCAGAAACAATCCATGGACAAGGCATCAGCTCATCGCAAGGTGAATACGAGCACTCACATACACTGGCGTCATTTTAGTGTCACCAAATCTGCATATCTTTGGAAGGAAATCGGGGCACACTGTGGAAACAGCAGGAAAAGCATGTGAACTCCGGGCAGAGAATACCAGCGACGTGACTCCCTGTTGGACAGCAGCGCTACCGCTCTGCCACCCTGTTAACCCCATGTGTGTAATTGTTAACAGTGTTCATTATTTAAACGAAATTAACGAATTATCTGTAAAATGTAGCATACATACTTTAATGCATTTCATCATGAAAGTGATATCAAGTATAATCTTATGATTCTAAATGTGCAGAGAGTTGGAATATCATACATTTAATGAATTATGTGTAGTGATCTATTGCTGTTTGCCGCTGCTGTCAGTTCCGGAGAAAGCCACAGAAAAAAGACCGTATATGAGACTTTTAAAATGTATCGTGTCATTACGATCGGGAATATGCGACGCTTGAGTATAAACGCACCACGAATGCATAAGACTCCGCAAGTCGCCACATTGTTGTGTCGCGTCAGTTCCCCCGCCTCTCATCTGTCAGCCCCGCCCTCCACCCTCTTTTCTATTCGTGCCTCTCCTTGTCAGTCATCTCAGTCCGATGGTTTCACTGGCTGTGTCAGGGAGGTGTGGCGTTGCGGGGAGGCGACCTTTTGTTATTTTATATATTTTTTTTTAATATATTTTCATGCCATTGGAACATTAGCGCCATGTCACGTTAATTGGAAATGTTTTGCGGAAAAGGGAAAGGACAACTCGACACGGCTGCTCCACCCCTGGTCGCCACTGCCTTGCAAACCACCCCGAGTCCTGACTGTGTGGAGTCTGCGTGCCCAGTATGTCAGTAAGCAGGTCCACAGATTTTCTGGCGTCCCGTCCCGAGTTGGTTCAAGCTTTGCGTCTGACGTTGCCGAGACTGGCCGCCTCCTTTCGACCCCATGACTAGCTGGACTTGTTTGTCGTTTTTAACACCCCATGAGAACACTCGGGTGGGCCTCGATGGCGCACTGCTTGTATGGCCCCCATAAATGCTTCCATTCGAATCGAATTCCCCGAAAAGCCGATTGGGTGGTCCTTCAGTTTAGATGACCTTAGATTAGATCGGATTAGATAAGAGTTTATTAACCGCGCTGGTTAATGGTCAACAATTTCGTCCACATAAGTGAAATCTCTGCTTGATATTTTAGACTTAAGATATTGACGGGGGGCGCAGTGGTAGCGCTGCTGCCTCGCACTAAGGAGACCTGGGTTCTCTTCCCGGGAACGTCCTGCGTGGAGTTTTCATGTTCTCCCCGTGTCTACGAGGGTTTCCTCCCGGTGCTCCGGTTACCTCCCACCGTCCAAAGACCTGCAGATTAGGTGCATTGGCGATCCTAAATTGTCCCTAGTGTGTGCTTGGTGTGTGTGTGTGCCCTGCGGTGGGCTGTGTTGGGATTCAGCGGGTTGGATGATGGATGGATGGATGGATGGATATTGAAGGGCAAAATTAGCCTATTACCTATCAGGGGCGTCCAATTACATATTGTGTTTGAAGATGACAAATGTCACGCGACATCCGTGTAATGACACCGCTTTCCATGAGAGAGAGTGTTTGGGAAGTGGATCCATCCTTGGACTGGACGCAGACTGACCCACCAGGTTCATGTAGCTGTTGCCTCTTAGTTTATCCAACTCACCCATTCCAATTAAATCTATTTGAGTATATATAGCGCCTTTCATCTTGTGATACCGTTATTATGACGCAGTGCTTAAAGCCTCTCACTCCATGTTCTGAGTCTAAGGATGTGTTGTAATGAGTAATGGGTTTGGTGTTTTCCGAGAAAAAAGCACGGACGGCTTAACTAGAAATTGCAGCAGTATTTTTTTTTTTTGGGGGGGGCATGCATTGCTGGCTGGTCTTTTCAGTGGTAGCGTAAACGGCCTAAAAATTACTAGCAAAAATAGAATGCGATACCAGAAGGTGACCACAAGACGGCGCGCTTAAACCAACAATGAAGAATAACTGGCGTTTATTTCGTCGGCGAAGCGAGCCGCCGCCTCGTGTTTGTTGTATTGTAATATTTTTTCTTTCATGTTTCTGGGATCACAGTGATGGAAGATCAGAGACGTCTATTTGATGTGCCTCCCTCAAAAAAACAAACCCTTTTGAGTCAGATGACCCTTACACAAACTACATCTTAAAATAATCTGTCTGCATTCTGGAGCAATTTGAAGATGTGGCCGGCGGGGTGGCGCTTTAGTATTGGGTTTGGTGAACGAATGAGCGTTTCGTGTCAGAGACCATGCCAGCCTGATAGACAATGATGGACAGACTACAGACGTCTTTTAAATGACGATGGCAGTAGTCGCATGTGAGTTCAATAACGACGAGTAAACCTGAATAAAATAACAAGGCGATGCAAAGGCCTGAAATGGGCTTTCGTTTTTAGGTGGAAACTCTGGGGTCTCCTGTTCACCTTAATTACAGGACACGTGGCTGTCTGTGTGTCCATCCAGTTGCTGTGTCTCTTGTTGTATATCATTTGGGGTAACATTCATAAAAGCAGTGCTCGTCTTTGTGATGCACCATCTGTTGGAATGAAAAATGCAATGCATTACAAAATTGATTCCGATAGATTGTGTACAGCAAACGTTAACATCTAACAGAGTGGAACTGCCAGACAAACAGAAATATGAAGTGTGTCTGTGAGTGCCCGTCCAGTTGCTTTGTCTTTGTTACATGCTATTTGGTATGGGAGTTGCAAAAGCAGTGCCAGTGTTTGTGATGCGCCATTTGTTGGAATGAAAAACAGTGCATTTTATTATTACAAATGTTTGTGCCATCTGTTGGAATGACAAATGCTATGCTTTTATTACTGAAAATGTTTAATGCACCATCGTGACAAATACAAGGCATTCTATTACTACAAATGTTTAAGATGTTCCATCTCTTGAACTGACAAAAGCAATACGTTTTATTGTTACAGATTTTTGGGATGCACCATCTGCTGGAATGACAAATGAAATGCATTTTTATCACAAATGTTCATGATGTGCCATTTGTTGGAATGAGAAATGCTATGTATTTTTGAAAATGTTTGTAATGCACCCTAATGGCACATGCAAAGCATTTGTTACTACAAAGGTTTGTGATGCTCCATCTGTTGGAATGAAAAATGTGTGCATTACAAGATACATTCCAGTAGATGGTGCACCCTCTTCACATTAGGGCATCCGAGGTTGATGAGACTGAATGGTGCGCTTTTGTCCACAAGGAAAAGGGCAGTCAGCGATGGAGGAATTCAATAAATGAATGCACAAATAAATGAGTTTATTGTAAATGTCACAATAAAAATTAAAAATCACAATCACGTGACCACAAACAAGTCGACTTATCATAAGATGGGGTTTTTGTTGTTTGTTTGTTTAACGTTTTCCTCGTTTATTCCAGTGACACCAAACGCACCATGAAGTACAGTTGCAGCCGTCGAAGTGCCCATTGGCACGCTTGGTATCTGAGCTCGCGTTATTTACGTGCCAGGTCAAGTGCCTTCAGGTCCGGCAAGCACAACACATCTGGGATTCACAGATATCTGAGGCAGGTCAAAAAACAGAAAGCCATTTGTGCGGTCATAGCGGAGAAATGGGGCCAATGAAGAAAGAGCAGCTAAGCGGAAAATGAGCGGCGCAACTTGAATTAAAGGAGAGCGTACGATTAGGGGAGGAAAGCTCAGTGCGTGTACAGCATGGAGGACTTTCATAGTAAAGAGTGTAAAAAATACACACGTCTCATATGTAACGTGTAGTGAGCCAAATACCAGTCGCTGTTTATTATTTATTTGGGGCGGAGTGGTGGCTCTGAGGCTGGAGATCTGCACTGGCAATTGGAAGGTTGCCGGTTCGTATCCCATAAATGCCAAAAAGGGACTCTGCTCTGTTGGGCCCTTCAGCAAGGCCCTTAACCTGCAATTGCTGAGCGCTTTGAGTAACTGATAAAAAACAGCTATATATATGTAATGAATTAATTATTATTATATAGCGCCTTTCTGTGCCACCGCAGATCCTGCTTTGCTTTAAATATAGATATGTCCTGCCGATACTGCGTTTCCAGACACAACCAGCAGGTGGCAGCAGACGATCGCTGCGGAGCAAGTTCAGACTGCAGGTGCCCGAAACGTGTAGAAACAGGTGGGCACAGGTATTCCAGAATCAACAGAGACCCCCAAAGTGGCATTTAAAGGCTGCCCTATCTCTCTGCCGAAGCCTGATTGGATTACGGTGCCCAGAAGTGAGGTGGAGCTTGGGAAGTCGACCCCCATTATGGGGTGGTTTGTTTGGCTGGCAAGTGGCTGTGCCATCCCTCCAGTTCGTTACAAACAAATGGCGCATGTTAATCAGGTCCACTAAGACAGGTGGGTCTTTTTGTTCCCCCTTATTTTGATAATTGGGTATTTCTTCCTTTTATTACTCACCCAGTTATGTTTTTGATTCAAATCTCATTATTTTTAATAATAAAAATGCATTTTTTTATAGCGCCTCCCCTATGCTCGAAACACCTCACGCATATGTAAATGTCTAGAAAAGGAATAAAAGCACAGAAAAAGATAAAATTAGAATTTCTAAGGTGGTTTTCCTCCCACACCCACAATGACAGGTCCCTCTAAATTGTAAGTGGCTGTGTGCCCGACAATTGACTGGCATGTGCCTACCTGGCACTCTAAAACAAAAAATGTGGAGTGTGAGTAATCAATTAAAATGGTTTTGCCTTTTGTATAAAGTTAGAGCAGCTTGTTCCCAACCCTTCAAGCCATCTTCGCTTTATATAGCGCCTTTTTGTAGTGTGCACAGATGGCAGGTGCAACGACTTGTTAGTGGATTCCAGTCCAGCTTCATAACCTCTAAGCCACACTTGCTTGTATTTATAAGGGGTACTGAGGATGCCAGTATCAACACCTAAAAAGTTAAAGCTGCGTCAGCTCTGTCAGTGAAAGGCGCTATATTGCTTAATTCCAACTTCGTTTTCAACGTCCTGTTAACTTCCACCTACTTCTCCCTTTTTTGCAGGCCCTGCCTGTTTGAAATTCTAAATCCATCCATTCAGGGCCATGGGATGCTGGAGCCCATCACAACAGCTGGGGGTGGGCAAGGCAGCCCTAGATTGGGCACCGACATAACACATGGCACCATCATGCCTCACCCAGCCTGTTTAAGGCACCAGGTAACCTGACACGTCTTTGGCAGACAAAACCCTAACGGATATGAAAAAAAATGTTCAAGCCATTCCCCGAAGCTGCTCAGGGTGGTGGCATCAATGCCAACCAATGTACCACTTTCAATATACCCACCGGTATATTCGAGCGATGACAAGCCTGCCGCTGCTCTCATTCGTTTTGTTTCCTGAACTTTAAAGACGCTCACTTCTTATTTGAAAGTTTTCATACTGTGGTACGCATCACTGCGCGGCATTTATAACCTTTGGGGACTGTCGCTCAGTGGCCACCTGTTCTGTATCACCGCGGCTCGACACGCGCTTGTTCCGCTTTTTTTTTGGTTATTTTGCCTAAACGTTTCTCTCTCTCTCTCTCTCACACTTTTCAGTTTGGGATTCTTCCGCATTTCACAAAATGCCCTCTTCAGCAGTGCCCTGCGGCGGTGGCGAGGAGAGGCGCGGCGCAGTGCGGCGGCATTCGTGGAGCGAGCTGAACAATAGCGCCGGAATGCCGGGCGCACGGTGCAGCACGCGCGGGACTCATTGGCGCGAGAACGAGAGCGCGCGGCGCTACTCCAGCCATGGCCCCGCCTCCTCCTCCTCCTCCTCCTCCTCCTGTCTCTCGCGCGCGCGTCTTTAACAGACTTCAACTGCCGGCGACAAGAAATCGATTACGCGCGTTAAAAAAAAAGGAGGAGCGGGCGAAGGGGCTGCTGGGGCCACAAAGCGTCCCGGAATTCAAGAGGCAGCCTTTGAGTGCTACGCGGTTATGGCGTTCAAGGTATTTCTTATGTGTAGGTCTATGAGCCGTTGCAATTGTATTGGAAACACCGATAAATTCAACTTTTAACAAGAAGTTCACAAAAGGGCTTACGTGGAATTACACACAAATAAAACAAATGGCAAAGAACTTTGGGGCGGGTTACATATTAACAAGATGCTATAAATTATTCTGTGTTGACATAAGTCCATCCAGCCACCTGTCCATTAACTGAACGTGCTTTATCGAAAGTATAGGAGCCACCGCCTCCCCGAGCCAAAGGGTCATTGGAGGGAGTCAGATAGATGTGAAAGGCGCTATATCATAGAAAGATAGATTGATATGAAAGGTGCCATATGAAAGAGAAACAGATGTGAAAGGCACTATATTATAGATATGAAAAGTTCTATATTAAAGATAGAGAGTTGTGAAAGGCACTATATTATAGATATGAAAAGTTCTATATTAAAGATAGAGAGTTGTGAAAGGCACTATATTACACCTGCTTATGAAAGGCAGTGATTAACACAAGCATGTAAGAATTTCACGGTACTCTCTGTACGTGACAACAATGACCCTATATAAACGACACTCTAGATAGATAAATGTGAAAGACTCAATACTATAGAAAGAACTTCAGACGTCCTCTGCTGAGGTGGGAGAATCCAGAAGGTTGGCCACCTCAGGAGTTCTGCGTCAATCAGGCGTGTATGACGGACCCCTTGGAGTTTGCCAGATGGCATTTCCAGCACTCTGGACTCTTCCTATGCCTGGGAAAGAGCAGCAGTGCTCATCACCTGCCTAATCGGGGTGGCAGCGTCATGCTGTGGGGACATGGTTGACTGGCCAGGATCGAGGAAGGCATGAAGGCAAACCAATACACAGAAGTTCTGCTCCAGAGTGCATGTCACCATACGGCCAAAACAACGCTGGAGTGGCCTTATGCAGGACGAGTCACTGAGTGTCTTTGAGTGGCCAAGCCAAATCCCAAACTTAAACCCCATAGCACAAGTGTGAGAGACCTGAAGATGGACGTTTATTGACACTTTCCATCCAGTCTAACGGAGCTTGAAAGGATCTGGCATGAAAAATGAGATAAACTGCCCACATCTAGGCGTGCAAAGCTTGTAGAGACTTTGCCAAGAAGACTCAAAGCCTTCAAAGGGGCTTCTACAAAGTACTGAATTAAGGGGTCTCTAAGAGAGATTTCACTTTTTTGGTATTTGATAAACTTTTTTTTGAAAACATGTGTTCACTTTGTCATTATGGGTTATTGTGCGTCAATCATTCATCCACCCATCTTTCTGACCCGCTGGAGCCTATCCCAGCAACCACTGGGCATGAGGCAGGAACAGTCAGTCCTGGGTCTGGGCTTCAGCCCACGGCCGGCAATCAATCGTAAGAGTTCAAACATTTAAAACACACGGTGATTATGTCGGGCACCTTCTGTTCAGTACGAACCAACCCGCACGGCCCCTACTCTCACTCCTCCTATTGGTGCGCGCACCCGCCAGGCTGGGACACCGCGAGGACGGACTCCGCACAAACATCCGGGGCTTTCAAGAAACACCTGCACAAGTAAGGACGTCGGGCAGCCTTCTTCCTTTCAAGCTCATCCGCAGTAGTTTCAGTAGCATACGTAGGGGGTCTTTTGTGTGTTTTATTATATTGTGCTTTTTTGTAGTAAGGATCATTTAAGGGTTTCCGGCGAAAGCAGTTTTCGAAACTTTCAAATAAGTTTAAAACATTGGAACGTCCCCACCTTGGCTGTTTTTTTTTTGCACAGTGCATTTCCATCCATCCATCCATTATCCAACCCGCTATATCCTAACTACAGGGTCACAGGGGTCTGCTGGAGCCAATCCCAGCCAACACAGGGCGCAAGGCAGGAACCAAACCCCGGGCAGGGCGCCAGCCCACCACAGGCCGCGCACACACACCAAGCACTCACTAGGGACAATATAGGATCGTGCAAACACAGAATGCTGTAACAGAATTACGGCTGTAATACAAACCCCAGAGATAAATACAAACATTCAAAAATAATAAAAGAAACACATAATAAAATAAACTGACTGACACAAACAAATTGTGACAATCCAGGGACTGAAATGTGGCGCCCACCCTGCAAACGGCCGTGGGAATGACACAAGAGACCGGATAGCGATTTTAAGACCCCGAATTAAAAATAAAAAGGAATTGGGCACTTAAAACTCAACTAATTCATTCAGTTCAGGTGGTCCGACGCAGCGCCAGCCCCCTGCACTCACGCACGCCTGTCTGCCTTTGCGGTGTTTTGTGGGGGAGAAAAAAAAACCGCGGAACTGCGCACAGCTGAGGAGCGCGCGCGGGATCTGAACGCGGGAGGCGGCAGCGCAATTTGCATATTTAAATTCTGAGATCGCGCCGGCGTTTTTATATGGAAAATACGGCAAGGCGGTGGTGTCAATTATCGCATATTTTCTGTTTTAATATCGTTAGTGATGTTCGAGCTTGGTATGAGAAGAACAATGAACTGAATTTAATTAAGCGTTAAACGATTTAGCAATGGCTAATGTATTCATAATACATAAAAACGATGTTTTAGTCCCATTCATTTAAACCATATTTCCACTATACTGTCATTATTGATGTAGTGATTTTTCAAATAGATTTTCATGGAGTTTTAATTGTCACGTTCGTCAAGTATTGTAAAATTCTCACATGAATGTGCAAATGAACTTTTCGGATATCTCCCTTTTAATTTTCTTGAAAATAGTTAGTTTATTTTAGTCTTCATTTTTCATCTATTCGTTTTCTGAACTTCTTTTTTTTTTTTTTAATTACAGGGTCATAACGCGACCCCCTCTGCCTTATTACAAAAAAAGCGAAATTCATCGGATGAGCCCCGCGACTTCTTCAAGCGGCCATTAAAAAGACGCAGGCGCAGTACGGGGTGCAGTTTTCATTCCACAGGTTCTTCTCCGTTTGTACCCTGCAAAGCCAACGAGAAGGCTGAAAACTTCTTTTTACCAAATGTTTGGTCAGCTGCCCCGAGCATCGCCATTGTCTTTGCACTCATCCATCTCTCGTAGGTTGGTAGAGACCTTCACTACGGCAAAGGAGCGATTTAACCCTGCGTGAGATGCCATGAGGTACAGTTACACTCTAGGCCATTATCACTCAACCGCAGTGCCAGGTTAGGGCGACCTAAAGCTCACATCTTTGGGGTGAAAGAAACAAAATAAAAGAACGGAGGCAAACTTCACCTGAACACACGGAGAACACGGAAACCGCACGCAGTCTCTGGGCTGAAATTCAAACTTGGTGACAACAGCCAATCTGCCACGGAGCCACCTGTCATCTTTACAGCTCCTCTTCACTTTTAGGTGGAAAGCACATCTGGGCACCTGAGGAGAGATCTTTGTGTCATGGCAGCTCATCTCCTGGCTGACATCAAATCAGCACTGCCCTGTTCTTCTTGTGTGTTTGTGCCACGCTGACGTTTATCTGCACATCAATTTATAAATGAAGGTGTAGAGGCCAAGGGTTTGGGCTTCAAAACCTGAGGTTCTCTGTTCAGATCCCACTGCTGACACCTTGGAAGCCTAAGGAAGTCCCTTCACCTCCCGGTGCTCAAATTAGAAAAACAAAAGAAACGTCACCAGTGGTATTGTGCATGGCGTGTGTGTCACCCTGGATAAAGACGACAGCCAAATAAGGAAATAAATAAACAAACGTAATGCAGTAAAATTAAGGAATACTGGAGACGACAGCTGGGAAGAACCCCAGTCGGGACGGGGATGGCAGGGGCCGATAAAGGGAAGGAAATTCAATCTGGTATATAGCGCCTTAAATCTTGATCTCTTTATTACAGAGTGCCTTTCATATCCATGGTGCTAGGAACAGAATCTGTTATATAGCGCCTTTCATGAGTGTTTATCTGTTATTGAGCATCTTTCATATACCCATCTATTATATAGTGCCTTTCATGTCTATTGTTCTGAGAGTAGTACTTATCTATCTATCTATCTATCTATCTATCTATCTATCTATCTATCTATCTATCTATCTATCAGTTAGTGCCTTTCACTCTATCTATCTATCTCTATCATCTCTATCTATCTATCTATCTATCTATCAGTTATATAGTGCCTTTCACTCTATCTATCTATCTATCTATCTATCTATCTATCTATTATATAGTGCCTTTCACTCTATCTATCTATCTATCTATCTATCTATCTATCTATCTATCTATCTATCTATCTATCTATTTTATTACTTTAAATTTCGTTTATGTGTTTAATTAATTTAATTTTTTAATTAACACTATTTTTTATTATAGTTTTAAAAGTTTTTTTTTTTTTTAAAAATTTTTTAAATTTTTTAAAATTTTTGTTTTTACTTTTCATCACGATATAGGCCTTAAATTTTTTTTTTCTTTTTTAATTTTAAATTTTTCCCTTTTTCGAAAAGTCCCTTTAACCCCACGTAATAGGCCCTTTTCCCACCCATCCCTTTTTTTCCCCCCCTTCCTTTATTCGTTTTAAGGGCCCCTCCTTTTTCCCCAACCTTCATTACACACTTCTTCATTACACGAAAAAGTTTTAACCAAACACCTTCATTTTTTTCCATTAAACCCCCAGATAAAAGGCCTTCCCTTCTCTTTATTCCTCTACTTCATTTCACTTTTACCATCACACTTCCCGACTCCCACCCCCGCTCAATTTTTTGGCAACCGGGTCTTGTTTGGGAACCCTCCATTTTCCCCTCGGAAACTCCCCGCGGGGCCCCTTTGGCTTTTGGCAGGTTCCCGTGTGCCCATCGATAAACATCCGCAGCCCCGGCGGGAAAAAACCAAAGAAAAAGGGGGTAATTGGGGCAAAAGGGGTTTCCTCAAAGCCCAACCCCTAGGGGGGCGGTTTTGGGGGGAAATTTAAAACGGGGAAAAAAGAAAAGAATTTTAAGGCCCGGGGGTTTTAAAAAATGAACCCCTGGGCCGGAGGGGATAAAAAAAATGTAGACAAAATAGAGATGATGAACGGAAAAAAAAAATTTTAAAGCGCAACGTTTTGTTTTTCCCCTGCATTTTTTTGTTTTAACGTTTGGGGTTTTCCCTCGAAGTTCTTGTCCCCTTTGGCGGGCCTCCACCCCTCCGGGCCCAGCTCTTTGTTAGCGGTCCTTTTTTTTAATTAAGAGCCCGGAAAATTTTTGAGGGGCCAAAGAATAAAAAACCGGGGCCAAAAGGCCCCTTTCTTTTAAAACTAAAACCCCGGGAGAAAAAGGGGGGCCCCCTTTGGGGGGGACCTTTTTGAGTTCCCCCATTTAAATTTAAAGGACATTGGCCCCCTTATTTATAATTTTTGGTTCCATTTTGCCGGCGGTGAAACGGTTTTTCTCGGGCCAGGCAGTGGGGGTTTTAGTTCATTCCAGGGGGAGCCAAAAAAACCCAACGCCGTTGAACCATCCGGGTTGGGGGGCCCCAAAGGTAAAATGAGAGGGGGGGGTTTTGGGGGTTTAGAAAAACCCCCTTGGGGGTCCCAAACCCCATGATTTGTGGTCCGGCCGGAAAAGGGAAAAAATTAAAATTGGTATCGAAAGGTCGATGATTAAAATTTTAAACACAAACAGCAGGCCTTCCCCTGCGGCACCTTTTTTGTTTAAATACTGGGGCCCTTTGTTAATTTTCCTTTTGGTTTAAATAAAATGGTAATAATTTTTTAATTTTAAAAAATTTTTTTATTAAAATTTCTCCCAAAAAAATTTAAAAAAGGAAAGGGTTTATTTTAAAACCCGGGGCAAAAAAGATTTTAACAATTATTTAATCCCGGGGGTTGGGGGATTCTTATTGGTTTAACAAAGGTTCCTTCTTTTTTTTTTTTTTTTTCATTGAAAAGGCATAATGTTGCCAGTATCAGGCCGCAGGGTTTCCCCCCAAAAATTGATTGTTTTTAAAACCCCATTTTCCGCACCCCCCTTATTTTTGCCTTTAAAAAGAGAGGGCCGGGGGGGTTAATTTTCCATTTCATTTTTCCTTGGGGGCCAAAAATTTTTTAATTTTTCAGTTTTTTTTCAATAAGCCAAAAAGGGCCCCAACCCCCCGCATTTGCTTATTTTTATAAAATATATTATTTTAAAATTTTTTTTATATAAAATAATTTTAATTTATTAATTTTTAAAACCCTAAAAAATGGAAACCCAGGGGACGCAAAAAACTTATTTTTGCGGGTTAAATGGAAAGGGGAAAGGTTTCCCCGGGTTTTTTTCCTTTTTTCCTTGGTTTTTCCCCTTCATGCTTCCGGGTGTATCTGGGAAAAGGGCCGCACCTGTTTTTTGCCCCAAAAACCCCCCCTTAAAAGATTTTAAAACGTCATTTGGCCCCTTTCCCCTTTTTTTGTTGGGCATTTCCCCTTCCCCTTTTTGTATCTGTTGCCCTCACAGTGCACCCGTTTTTTTTGGGGCCCAAAGGCTCCGTTGGGGTTTTTTTTTTCGATTCCGTTCTTCCCCTTTTAATTTTTTGGCAACTAGCCCCCCAGAACCCCTTTTTGGAGGTTTTCCGGGAAAGGGGCCCCAAAAAAAATGAGCCCCCGAGCCAAAAACCCCCCGGGGGGTTAAATGGGAAATCCACGAGGGCCCGCCGGTGCTGCAAAATTTTTCCTCCCCCTCAGGGACTGGCCCAAAGCCGGGGGCACGGCAGGGCCCCCTTCCCCGAAACCCCCGGGGGAGGGGGGAATGGGGCAGCCCCCGAGGGACATTTTTTGGGGCTTCTGGGTTTTCCAAAAGGGAAAAACCCGGTTCCCCTCGCCCCCGGGGCTCCGTTTGTGGGCTTTTTTCCCGTCCCCTTCGCGATTTCCGGGACCGCTGGGGCCCCGCTGAGGGGGGTCCCTCCGACGACCCGGAGCGCCCCACGTCAAAAGATGGGCCCCCCCGGACCAAAATCAACGGCCCCGGGAACTTACAATGACACCGAGTCTGCAACTACCGGAAACCCCCGACCCCCAGTGCATTAAGCCAGCCGAATTCCCCCAAAAAATTTGCGGAGGGGGTGGGAGGGAGGGGAGGAGGGGGTTCGTGGGAAGGGTTGGGGGGTTCCGGGGTAATGTGGCCGCAAGTGGGGCCTTCCATAACTCATTTTGCGCCCGAGAGAGGGGTAAAAAGGGGCAACTGCCCTCTTTTGTTTCCCCCCCGGGGCAACCCAGGCCAAAAAACTTGGGTTTAACCCACCCGAGGGAACCGTTTTACCCCCGCCAGCCCACTGGGGGTGGGGGCCCCGATTATCTATCTATCTATCTATCAGTTATATAGTGCCTTTCACATCTATCTATCTATCTATCTATCTATCTATCTATCTATCTATCTATCTATCTATCTATCTATCAGTTATATAGTGCCTTTCACATCTATCTATCTATCTATCTATCTATCTATCTATCTATCTATCTATCTATCTATCTATTATATAGCACAGGACGCAAGGCAAGAACAAACTCTAGACAGGGTGCTTGTCAATCGCACGGCAAACACACAGACACAGTAGACACACACGGACCAAGTTAATGTCACCAATTCACCTAACCTGCATGTATTTGGGCTGTGGGAGGAAACCCACCGAGACACGGAAAGAACATGCAAACTCCACGAAGGGAAGACCTGGGATATGAACTGCGAGGCAGCAGCGCTACCACTGTGCCTCTGTGCTGTAGATGTGAAAAGGCGCTATATAATAGATAGATGGATAGATCGGAAATGTGCTATAGTTTATGTATCTACATTTATTTAGCTATTTAGCACATCTATAGATATCTATCTATCTATCTATCTATCTATCTATCTATCTATCATATAGCGCCTTTAACTCTCTTTATCTATCTATCTATCTATCTATCTATCTATCTATCTATCTATCTATCTATCTATCTATCTATCTATCTATCTAGCGCCTTTCACTCTATCTATCTATCTATCTATCTATCTATCTATCTATCTATCTATCTATCTATCTATCTATTATATAGTGCCTTTCACATCTATCTATCTATCTATCTATCTATCTATCTATCTATCTATCTATCTATCTATCTATCTGTTCCCCTTTTTCTGGTTGCCAGATGTTTTCCATCGCCTCTCCTTCATTTACGGTTAAAAATTCATCAGGCGCGCTGCGCTCCACAGAGAAGGCGCCTGAACAGGTGTGAGTCGAGGTGGGGGGCGGGGGTGTTGGGTCATGAAATCCTCACGGCGGACAGGTGACTCAGTCGCGGCAGGTTCACCTTCTTAAAGACACAGGACCCCCCATTTGTCCGCCCTGCTTGCATACGCGAGGCCTCGAGGACACAACGCGCTACTGGCAATGAGGGGCCAAGCGATCGCACGACAACAGTTAGCGCCATTTAACAATCCGAGCGGCAGGGACCGAGCTGATCGTCCAACGGCTTTGCGACGCTAAAGACGCGGAGGGTAGCACATGGAACAATTCCGGTAAAGTGCTTACAATATTAATATGTTTCCGTGTAATGACGTAATAATTCCGTTACAATTATGTAAGAGCGACCTTTAATTACCATTGCAGTGTCACAAACCCTACTGGTGCGAACTGCGGCTTTAACAGGAGGCTCGTGTGACCGTCGTTTGTCTTTTCTGACCACTTACGAGGGGCGGCTGCTCCATTCGGCTCGTTTGGCCACACAATCCACAGTCCGGGGGGCGTCGTCTCGCTGTGCCCATTCCGTCGCCGCGTTAACATTTTATGATGGATGACCCCCGTTCTTAATTAGGCTTTTTTTGCACCTTTCCCGGTACTCCTTTGTAACCGAAACCGAATAAGTGTAAGCTGATAGGGGCTCGAGGGGGTGCGTGACACTAATTGCAATTGAGCTTTGCAGCCTTCGATGGCGCTCATCCCGTTTGACATCGTCAAAGAAAAAAAGAAAGAAAGAAAAGAAAAGGGGGGATTATCAGCGGAGCTGGCCAGGCAGTCACGAAAGCAACTCGACTCCGCCGGTCACAGGAACCGGACACCCGTCACCCCCTCCCGTGCCCCGGGGCTGTATCATGCACGATAACGTGACATTCACACTTCAACCTCATCTGTTATGTAAAACGTTGACCCAAGGTGCCTCAGAGTGAAAGGCGCTATATACGGCTAAGCGCGAGGTGTCTGGAGACTTGACATTCACTTTTTTACACAACGGAGATGGTACAAGTGTTACACGAGTGAAAGGCGCTATATATATATAAGACTAAGTGAGGACCAGGTGTGGATTTCAGGGTGCCTTGTGTTTATCCTATGAATTTGACATAAATGCGATTGTGCTCGTCAGTGTTAGGGTCTTCAGCCTGGAAACTGAGCTAGTGGCTTAATTTTTAGGTGGTCTGTCAAACTGACCTCACTTGTCGTCATAACAAATATGCAAATCATAAAGAATTAAAATTAGAAGCGTAGCCAACAAATCACCATATTTAATTATCGAAGATGTTCTACAGCTCATTCTGTGAATACGAACTTAATTGACTGATAATGAGTGATTCCATTAACCAGCATGTATTCTATATAGCGCCTTTCACAGCTTCTTAAGATGAAATCAAGCAACTCAACATCCCAGACATCCCTTTGTGGCTCACACGGCTTACCCTGCTCGCCTGCCTTTGATGCCCTTTCTTGACGCTCCCGAGGAGACGGCATTGGGCGAAGGCTGCTCTGCAATACAATACAATACAATACAATACAATACAGTTTATTTTTGTATAGCCCAAAATCACACAGGAAGTGCCGCAATGGGCTTTAACAGGCCCTGCCTTTTGGCAGCCCCCCAGCCTTGACTCTCTGAGAAGACAAGGAAAAACTCCCAATAAAAACCTTGTTGGGAAAAATGGAAGAAACCTCGGGAAAGGCAGTTCAAAGAGAGACCCCTTTCCAGGTTGCAAAATCTGCAAATCTCCACGGAAGCGACTCACATACCTTAGAAAATATCCCGGAATGTGTCATCCACATCCTCGCTGTCTTCTGTCCCTCATTGGTACAACGCTGGAGGTGAAGCCTATCCAGGCAGCGCGGGGCACAAAGCAGGAGCCGATCCACTCGGGCGCGCACCCGCGTCCCCGCATTTCTATCCATCATAAACTAGGCCATTTTAGGGTCTGTGAGGGAAAAATCCGGAGTATCCAAAAAAAAGAAACACGCAGGCATGTGGGGACACAGACTGTGATTGGGCATGGATTTGAACCCAGGACGTGTGTGTGACATTTAACATTCTTTAACATTGTAATGCTAAGTTGACCCCACTGTGTGTATGCGCGCGTGCGTGTAGTGGACTTTGCTCCTGCCTTGCTTGCTTGTGTTTTCTCGGTTAGGCAAAGCCCCCCCTTAGGGTGGGTTTGGAAGATGGATTGTTAATTCCGGTTTACTTGGTGCCGCACCCGCCCACTCACCCATAACACAAGTGACAAGCGCACGCAGTCCAGACCTGACGCGACATTGCCAGCTGCGGGTGACGGTCGCGCGTATAGCCGCTACACACACGCTTCATTTTCTAGGATAGTAACCGCCCCCACAAAGCCGGCACCACCACCCCGCCACCCCCTCCGTTCCTTGACTCGTCTGATAATTATGAATAAATTAATTGCCGTTCAAGAGGCCACTTTAATCGTCAAAGCCGAATTGATATGCAAATGTGTAATTTACTCGAGGCTGCCCTTCGCCGTACATCTTGGTTGAGCGCCGCGAGTGACGCGCCGAGGAGCGCAGGGCAGCGCAGCGGCGACGCGGGGCTCTTCAAGGGCAGCGCCTTCCACGCACTGCCATAATTTGAAAGCCCAATCCGCGGAATTTACATTTACTGTCGCTCGTTGTTTGACAGCACGGATCCACAATTACAATAAAACGCCGACCTTGACTTGGAGAAAAACATGACGGAGAATGTAGCCTTCCAAAGATTCCGACTGGGAGCGAGATTTGAGAACGGGGCCGATTTTGGCGTCAAAAATGCGAGCGATTGTAACAAAATGAACAAAACCCCCATAGCTGCGATATCGTTTACAAAATCTTCAGCAATCAATCAATACAATTATTTTTATATAGCACCTCTCATAATGACCACAAAATACAATCTAGGACCCTGGGGCTGTCAGTTCAAATCCCGCTACAGTACTGACACTATGTGACCATGATGAAGTCCCTTCACCTGGAACAGAAGAAAATTAACAAAAAAGAAGTGGGATTCTGAATTTTCCATAAATAAATCAATCAATCATGAATTCCAAATGATCAATGTAAACCTCAGTGTTAACGTTTGCAGTGTACCATGCAATGTGTGTGTCTCTCTCTTATATGTCATTTGGTATGGGATTCACAAAATCAATATTAATGTTTGGGATGAGCCATCTGTTGGAATGACAAATGCAGTGCATTTCATTCCTACAAATCTTTGTGATGCGCCATCTGTTGGAATGACAAGTGTGATGCATTTTTTTACTACAAATCTTTGTGATGTGTCATCTTTTGGAGTGACAGAGACATAGCAACTGGATGGATAGACACACAGACAGATATACAGTTGCCTATCCTTTTTATTAAGGAGGACTTAGCCTTTCACAATATCCACAAAATACAATCTAGAAGACTGAGGTTGTGGTTCCAAATCCCACTACTGACACTATGTGATCACGAGCAAGTCACCTCACCTGTCATAGAACAAAATGAACAGGAAAAATGCCAAACGCAGTGGCGTTTGTCCATCAATCAATCGATCGATCAATCGATCAATAAAAGGATTTTTATATAGTGCCTTTCACAATGACCACAAAATACGATTTGAACCCAAACGTTGTAAGGCACTGTGTGACCATAAATAAGTCACTTGATTGGTAACAGAGCAAAATTAACAAAAAAGCCCCCCAAAAGTGTTGGCTTTGTTTTCAGTGAGGTATTCTAATATCTCCATCAATCAATCAGTCAATCAATCAATAAATCAATCAATGTGTTTTATATAGCACCTTTCCCAATAACCACAAAGTACAATTTTGAAGACTGAGGTTGTGGGTCGAAATCCTGCTACTGACACTGTGTGACAATAAGTGAGTCACTTCACCTGTCACAGCACAAAATGAACAAGAAAGCCCCCAAAAGCAGCAGTGCTGTCCATCAATCAATCAATCAATCAATCAGTGTATCTTTATATAGCGCCTTTCATAATAACCACAAAATACAAACTAGGACCCTGAGGTGGACGGTCCCAATCCCACTACTGAGACTGTGTGACCACGAGCGAGTCACTTCCCCTGTCTGTGCTCTAACTGGACAAAAGGAAATAACAAAAGACTTGGAGCCAATTGTGTCTGAACTGTCGTAAGTCGTCCCGGATAAAGACGCCCATCAAATAATAAGCAGTAATCCGAACACTTAACAAAGCAAGTGAAGATACTGAAGTAGATACGTGGAAAACGCACACATTCACGTTAAAAAGAACACTTTGGAACAAAGCGCATCCAGCATCTAAGTCGGGCGCAAACACGTTTCATAAGAGCCACACGCGGACGCACAGCCACAAGGAGCGCAGCACCTTCGGGGACCTGCAAATCTCAGCTCATTAGCTGACTACAGGAGTAGGTGAGCTGCAGCGGACTGAATCTTCTTGTTCTCGTCAAAACAGATTTTTTTTTTTTATTTTGTCACCTACCTTAAAAAAAAAACATAAAAATAACGAGGCAAACATGTAAACACGCGTGCGCGAATTCCTGTAATGGTACAGACTGTACACGTGAACAGCTGACAAACTAAGCTTTTGAACCCGTGGGCAGTCTTGGGGCAGCTCCTCGGCCCATCCTGGCTCAGTTCTCGTCCCGTCCGGGTTGTCTCCACTCTCACCTCCTCGTCTTCCTCGCCTGTAGGTTTCCAAACTGAGCCTTTCTCCCATCTCATTCCACCTTAAGGCCCCTCTCACGATCCTCTTGTTGCCCCTTCTTCTCATTGGGGATCAGCAGCTTCTGCGTTTTTTTTTCTGAATGGTGTTTGACTCTTATAATTAAAAGCTGTCAGATCTTTTCTGATGAGCACCCAGGAATGAATTCAGGCTTTGTCTGGTTTAGTGTGGGCACTTTGAGGGCAGTGCCAGGTGCCGCATCTTTTGGTCCATGGGTGTCTAAATCCCACTGACTGGGCTAATGCTGTGTGTTTTCATTTGTTTCATTGCAGAACTCCATTCGGCACAACCTGTCGCTTAACAAGTGCTTCATGAAGGTCCCGCGGCAGAAGGACGAGCCTGGCAAGGGGGGCTTTTGGCAGATCGACCCACAGTACTCTGACATGTTTGTCAACGGGGTCTTCAAAAGGAGACGCATGCCGGCCACGCATTTCAACACTCAGCGGCAAAGCAAGATGTCTCCCATTCCGGAAGTTTCCTACAGCCCCCCAGCCAACGGTTACCCCCAGCAGCCGGTTGGAGGGCAGGCGTCGGTGACGGCCCTGCCTCACATGTCCGGAGCTCAGCACGTCCACCACAACCAGCTGAGCGTCTACAGCCCACCAGTAGAGGCACACCGGTTGGGCAGCAAGCGCAAGCAGCCCTCGCCCAAGAGGAGTGCAAAGGTGGCCCGGGGCTCCAAGTCTCCACTGCTGGCCCCCGAGGTCAAGGAAATGGAAGCCCTCAAGGGGGATTTCGACTGGGCGTCCATTTTCGACGACGTCTTCAACAGCAATGGCAGCAACTTTGAGGACTTGGACATTAACGCTGCCCTCAGCTCTCTGGGCTGTGATCTGGACCTTACCGTGCAGGGACGCCACATCAGTCCGGCTGCCAAGTGGTGCGGCAGCAACAGCAGTGTGGGCGCCGGCGGGGCAGAGCAGCAGTGTGGCTTCAGCGAGCTTAGCGGTGCTCCTGCCCCCTCGGCCAACGCTGGCTTATTCCAGTATGTGCCCCAGCATTTTGAGGAATTCACGTTCTTCCCGGACGCTCAGCAGCGCCACCCATGGGAGGAGGTCAAGGAGGAGGCGCAGGCCATGAATGTGAGTTTCGAGCAGAACTTTAATTTCTGTGAGAGCTTCTACAACGAGCTGCAGCACTGGGAGCGCGTCGAAACCTACCTGTGACACCCCCCTGTCACCTCGATCTCCTTGGCAGGGACTCAGACTGAAGTTTTGCTATATTAGCATCTTACGCTGTGTTGCTCCAGTTTATTTTCACGTGGATTTTTTTTGTACCTGCAAATCTATGGAGGCCTTCTGATCTGATGACCCCCAACGCCCACCCCCCCGCGGACTTTTGAGGTCCAGCAGCTGACGATGATATTAAAAAACACCTACAACTGGCCTGTCACAAAGCCAGAGTGCCTGTCACATGCACTTGACACTTTGAGAATGTGGCGGGGGTGACAGACCACCGGATTATTGGGGGAAGGCATTTGAATGGGCGATGGCTGACCTCCTACCCACACCATCATCTCCTCCTGCTCCTCTGGCTGTCATCGTCATTGAGACCGTAGGGCGGACAGTGGCACCTGGTGGTGGGAGGGGCTTGGCATTGTGTTACACGCTCACCCCGCCCACCGCCACCGAGTCAGTAGTTGGCTGTTTACACGAGTGCCAGGGTGGGAGAGGAACTCACATGTGGTGTCTGTGTGTCTGTCTGAATGACTGAAGTGGAGCGGCGGGAGCGGAGCAGCAGGGCAATGTGAGAGAAGAAATGGCATCGGGGATTGTCAGTCAGTCAGTCTGTCTGTCTGTCTGTCTAATTGTGCTACACCAGCTGGACCTGAGCATCTGCTTCTCTATGGGTGTCTGTCTGTCTGGCCTGGAAAATAATATTAGAAACCCAAAGTCTGTCTGTCTGACTGAGTAATGACAGCAGGAACTGAGCACCTGTCCATCTGTCTGTCTAACCTGCATGTCTGTCCCTCTGTCCGTCTATCTGTCTGCCTGCCTATCTGTCCCTCTGTCTGTCTAACCTGCCTGTCTATCTGTCCATCTGTTTGCTTGTCTGCCTGCCTGTCTGTCTATCTGTCTGTCTGTCGGCCTATCTGTCCCTCTGCCTGTCTATCTGTCCATCTGTCTGCCCATCCATGCAAAGAAATAACCCCCTGGCTTCAACATCTGCCTGTCTGTCCTGGAAAACAGTAGAAAAGCCCAGAGTCAGTGTGTCTGTCTGTCCATCCTATGAAATAACCCAAATGAAGGAATTCAGATCCTGTCTGTCTGGTTGATCAACAACAACCAGAAGTTAGCCTCTGTCTGTGTGTCATAAGAAATAACCACCTGAATTCAGCGTCTGTTTGTCTGTCCTGAATATAATAGCATAAACCTTAACTCTGTCTGTTTGTCTGTCTGTCTGTCCGATTGAAAAATTTCTGTTTGTCTTTGCTATAAACTAGCAGCAAAAACTCAGTTTGTCTGTCTGTCTGACAGATTGTTAACAGCAGGGAATCAGCATTTGTCTGTCTGTCTGGTCCTAAGAAGCACCATCAAAAGTTCAAACTTTTGTGTCGGTCTGTCCTAAGAATAACAGCAAATGTTCAGTGCCTGTCTGTCTCTCTGTCTGTCCGTCTGAAGAAGAAGAGTAAGGGCTGAACGCCTGTCCACCAGTCTGCTGCTTAGAAAAGTAACAGCAAACATTAAAAATCTGTCTGTCTGTCTGTCCATTGAAATAACAAAGAGTTCCTGTCTGCCTGTCTGTCTAAAGAAAAGAGCAGGGACTCAACGTCTTTCCTAGAAAATTGTAAAAACAATAATGAGTGTCTGTCTGTCTGTCTGTCTGTCTGCCTGCCTGCCCTGATGGATGCTTCATAACTGCTACCCGCTCTGCCTGTCCATCTGTCTACCAGAAGGCCGCTCCCTGCCTGTTTGTGTGCGGTTGTCTGTCTGTCCATTCAGAGAGATAGCCCCTTGTGTCTCGTCTGTCTGTCCTCCTGGACTGTGTGAGGTGTGAGGGGTGAAGACGAAGCTCTCGGGAATGCTGGGCTGGTCTCCTACATTTTAGGTCGGTCACTTTAGTGGGACTGTCACACTCAAGAGCTGCTCTGATTGCACAAGTTTTATAAAAAGTGAAGGAAGGCCAGTTGGCCACATTGGGACCAGAAGAGATGTTTATCTCTGAAGACGACTGTATTGAAAAGAAGTACTTAATAAGTAATGTTATTATTATAATAATTATTATTATTGTTAATATTATTGAAGTGGTCATCCTGTGGCCTAATAATTGTAATGAAGGTCGATTATTTAAAGTGGATCAGACAGGCGACCACTTGGTCAGCTTGGACTAAAGTTTACTGGCTGAGGTGCTGAGGGCTCATCCTGTCCTGTAGGGGGAGCTGAGAAGGAAGCAGCGGCCACTTCTGTCAGTCTGCAGGTGGACTCTTCATATCCTCCCCTCGGTCAGCTTGACCAAATGACCTAATGGACTTTCTCTTCTGCTCAGAGACTGTACTGACCACAAGGTTCAAATGGAGCTGCTGAAAGGCAATGCCTTGCTGGACGCTTGACAGCGGGCGGCCGGTGCCCACGTTGAGTGTGGGCATCGTGTGTTCAAATGGACTTACTGGGATTTTATGGTTTGACAAACGAGAAAAATGAAATGAAGTTTAATAAATGAATAAATCAAAGAAGCCTCTGAGTCTCGAGGGTTTGTGTGGCAGTCGTGTGAGTGTGTGGGTGGCACACAAGGGGTCCACTGGCAGAAGGCCTGTTAGGGACCACCATGGGAGTCACTCTAGGAATTGTGTCTCTTGACCTGTTATATAGTGCCTTTAATTATCTATCTATCTATCTATCTATTCTTTACCCTTTTTCCTTTTTCCCTTCCTCATCCACTCCAAACCCAAAATTCTTTTGTTGTTCTTTCCAGGATCGGTGCCCCTCATTACTATTTTAAAACCCTTTTTCTTGCACCCCTTGTGGTCTTTGCACTATCTGTTTCTTCAAAGGGGGTTTTAAATTTTCCCCCCAAGATGCCACCGAATCATTTTTTATAAATTAACCCTTTCCTTATTTCATTTCAGCCTTTGGGGACCTTGAAAAATCATCTCACACCCCTCATCATACCCCTTAAAACCCTATACATTGGCTAATTTGTTTTTCCTATCACCCGTCAAAATTTCATTCTTGGGTTCCCTTCTTTATTTTTTTTATTTATTTCCCCAAACCACCCCCACCCCCCAATTTGTTTCCCCCTTTCCCCTATGGGGGGGCTCCACCCCATCCACATATCTCATTTATTTTTTTTATCAGTTCAAATTTTTTTGCTAAAAATTTTTCCCCTAACCGGGGTTAATTTCCCCCCCCATTCTTTCCCTTTTTTAAAATTTTTCTGCATTAGAGAACCAAGAAAAAAATTTAAAAAAGGGGCCCCCCCCCACGCAGTTTCCCTTAGTGGGAAAACCCCCCAAGCCCTTTGGATGGGGACCTTCTTCATTTTTCCCACCCCCCCCTTCCCCCCCTAAGGGTAAGGGTTTTCATCCCCAATCAACCCAACCCCTCCAAAATTTTTTTTTTAAGTGAGAAATTTCACAGGCCCCACCCCCACATAACTTTTTGGTTCCCCCCAGAATTCTGGGGCTTCCCCTTTTAAAGAAGGCATTTCCCCAAAAAAAATTTTTACCCCGGGGGTCTTTTTTCCCCAACAAGCATTAGGAGGGGGGGCCCGCATAGCTGGTTTCCCTTTTTGAAGGATGGGCCCCTTATCCCTTTGATTTTGGTTGCGCAGGCCCATTCCTTTTTGAATTCCTTTTTTTCCCATCTCCCTTTTTTTCACCTTCTAAGGATGAATTATCAATCACACCCTGAGCCTTTAAACCCCTTATACCCCCAAATTTTATATTTGTTTTTGGTTTTTTAAAGGGGCACCCCCCTCCACCCCCTTATCTTCTTTTGGGGGTTACTCCCTCCAGCACCTAACCCAGTTTTTTAAAAAATTTTATTTTTGGGTTTCATCCCCTTTAAATTAAACAATTTTCCCCACGTTTTTGGGTCCCCCCATCTGGTCTCAAACCCTTTTAAAAAAATTCCCGTTGGGGGGGTACACTAAAAGGCTGTTGGCCCATGAAGGTGGGCTCCCTCCAGTGTTTGGGGCCCCCTTTGGGGCAAAGCGGGATAGCAGCTTCCCCGGCCCCCCTTTTGGATTTTGGAAGGGAAAAAAAATGGTATTTTATTATTCTTTTTTAATTTTTGGATTTGGCCCCTTTTTAAAGGGGGGCCAGTGGGGTGCCAAAAAAGGCGGGGAAAACTATCCCCAAGGGGTTTTATGGAATTTTAAGAAAAAATGCCATCTTGGGAGGATATAGGGTGTGGGGGAGGCCTTTCCCAAAAATTTTGGGGTCCAAAACTTTCCAAACAGGTTTCCAAAATCCCTTTTCCACTCCATTAGAGGGGTCCCCCACCCCTTAAACACCCCCTTTCCCTTTGTTTCCCTTTAATGTATGATGTTTGGGGGGGTTAAATTACATAATAAAATTGTTTTCTGACAGGCCCCCCCCCGACCACAACTGCCCTGTTTAACCCCAATTTAATTTTTTTCCCCCATAAATCCTTTGGGGTTCGTTTTCACCCAGGCCCGTGGAAAGGGGTTTTTTTGCGGTGGACTGCCCCCCCCATTTTTCCGCTCCTTGGGGCCCCATAGGTTTGGCCCTGGGGTATGAGGGTTCCCTGCCCTTTCCCTTTTTCCCTGGGGGCTCCCTTTTGGCTTGGCCCCTTTTTTTTTTGGGCCCCCGGGGTTCCCCC
Source organism: Polypterus senegalus (assembly GCF_016835505.1). Taxonomy (NCBI): domain Eukaryota; kingdom Metazoa; phylum Chordata; class Cladistia; order Polypteriformes; family Polypteridae; genus Polypterus; species Polypterus senegalus. The sequence continues at coordinate 157,992,202 of NC_053166.1, read as the reverse complement.
CTTGGGCCCCACCCCCAGCTGGTGCTTTTTGGTTTTTCCCCGGGGATGGGTGGGGGGGGGTGGGCCTTGGTTGAGCCGTGGGGTTTTGTTTGGGTTTTGTTTTTTTGGGGTTTCTTTTGGGGAGGATAAGGGGGAGGATAAACAGGGTAGTGGTTGGGGAAGTTGTGTGGGGTTTTGGGATTTTGGGGGTTTTTGGGGGAGGGGGGCGAAGGTGGTTGGTTTTGGAGGGGATTTGGGGGCAATCCAGAAGATTGGGGAAAAAAGGGGTGGGGGTTTAAAAAAATGGATGGAAGAATAAGGTCCCCAAATTTTAAAGGGGCGGTTTAAGGATGGATATGGATGGTGGGAAGATTAAGACCAAAATTGAATATTTTGGGATTGGGGGAGGGGGGCCCCCGGGTTCCAAAACCCCAAAACAACCCCTTTTAAATAAAAAATTTCCCCGGTTCAAATAGGGATTAACAATTTTCCCCCCCTGTTTTGGGCAATTTTTTTTCCCCCCCCCCCCCCCCCCCCCCCCCCCCCCCCCCCCCCCCCCCCCCCCCCCCCCCCCCCCCTGAAGTGGATGGGGGCTTCATGAGTGGACCCGCTGGGGCTCTATGGGGGACTCCCCACCGGGCTTTGGTCTTTCGTCTTCATTTCTGAGAAGTTGCACATTAAAGGTGGTCCGTTGGTGGAGACTTCATTGTAGCCGGTTTGGCTGCCCGCATTGCTCTTTTTCCCTTTGTGGCCCCGCCCACCTCATTTCCGGGACACTCCAGGCCCCCGTTTTTTTTCTTGTGCGTGGCCTTCCTTCAGGTGGTGTCCTGCCGCCAGCCCTGCAGCGCTCTGGTGCTCGTCAACTTTGTTTTTTCTTTTCTTTTCCTCTTTCGGTCAGCGGGGTGTGCGTCTGTGTGTGCGTCTGTGTGTGCGTCTGTGTGTGCTTGTTTTGTTTGCTTTGTTTTTTTTTTCCCCGTCTTTTGTTTTCCTCGTTTTTTTTTTGCCCCTTGAGTGACAGCCGCGAGGCAGATAAATAAGCGCGGTCAGGTCTGAGCTTGCCGGATAAACAGCCCTCTTTCTGTTCCTTGTTCCCCGCTCGCGCTCTCCCTGGCCGGCCCACTCCTTGGCCGGCGCTTTGCATACCACAGCACAAGGTGTTATGGAACAGGCGGGGTGGAGCTGAGCAGGCCCAGGCTTGCCCACCGAGGTCAGACCTGCTGGGCGCTTTCCAGTCACTGCCAGCTCCTGTGAAAGACACTGGGATTGACGGGAAAAGGATGGGGCATCTGTGAGGACAAAACGAGGGGTCGTCAGATGGCCTGGCATCTGCTGAAACAGCAAGCCCCTCTGAATGGAATAAGAGCCGGCACTGTGGGTCTGATGGTGGCATCAGAGGGGGCAATATAGTCAAGTCAAGTTGGGGAGCATGTACTGGTACAGTGCGTTGCCGCACCCACTACATGATGAAACAACTCGGGATCCCGGTTGGCAACCCCCCAGGCAGGCACGTGGTCAAGTCCCACCCTTCAGAAATGACCCTCTATCAGCTGCAGACTTCAGGAAAATAAAAATGGGCAGTTTGGGGGAGCCACCATTGCAATCAGATGCGAGACCCTGTGCCACCAGCGTCACCCCCACAGCAGACATCCAAAGAGGTAATCAGATGGCATAACGTGAAGGCTTGAGGAGACCCCCAAACCAGCCAAGATGAAGATGAGACTGCCCTGGTATATAAGTGAGAATGTGTCAGTGGTCATCCAGCAGCAGGTGACGCGAGAAGACCACTCGCTATGCACTGATATATTGTGGTGGGACAGTGAAGCTGCATGCTGTCAACTGAGCGAACACACAGGTCACCAAAAATAAAAATGTTGGGGCACCAGCCGGGTCGCCCCTTTCAATCACAAGTCCAAGAACTTAAACGGGCACTCGATGGCACTTAAAATACAGGAAAACAAACAGCCCAGCTGGAGGTGGGCAGGAGCTCCGTACTTCGGTCTGCTCTCTCCAGAATGAGATGCCCGGAAGGGGCGGGGCCAGTTGGCCTCAGTGGGCGGTTACTCAGGGCTGTGGGAGAAAAAAAGAGATGATGCCTTCAGAGACAGCGCCCCCTCGTGTGCCGGAGTGGTAGTGAGCCCAGAAGGTGAACCTCGGGCATGCATGTGTGATCAAGGACAGTGTGTGTGTGTGTTGAGGATAGTCAGCATTTAGGGGAGATATAAATGAGGGTCAGCCTTTATATGGGTGAGACAGATGATAGGTGTGAGGTTCTGTATGCATACATGAAAAGTAGGGAGACTATAATGTGTGCATATAAAGGGGCCGCTCTATATATATTATAGATGTATGAGATATAAATGAGGGTCAGTCAATATACAGGTGGTCTCTCTATGTACGGTCTACATACAGGTGGGGCAGCTGATGTACGAGAGGGTCCATCAAAATGCACTAAATACAGGTAAGACAATGAAGTGTATGTACTGTTGTACTGAAAGCTCAGACAACAATAAAGAGTTGGGGACCCCACCTGGTAGCCCCCATATAACTGTAGGAAAGACAGCTGTCAGCAGATAATTTGGATGTCCTTTCAGACGTGAGTTCAAAATGGCAGATTTGTTGGCTTTAAATGATTCCAACAGGAAGGGGCGGGTCCTGGAGGGCGGGCAAAGGAAGTGACATCAGTGGTGTAATGGCTGCCAGTCTTCTGTCCTGTGACAGGAGGAGAGGAGAAGGCATTGGATGACAGCGCCACCCCCTGGCTTGAAGGGTGATTACCATTACCAGGGCCCTTAGGCTGCGGGTGACACTGTACAAGACCGTCAGTCGGCATATACTGTGCATATTTAGGGGGGGATATACGTGAGGGTCACTCTACCGGATGTAAATGCATTAAACAAGAGTGAGACAATGAGGTATACCTGTATATATATATATATATAGGGCACCGTCAGTCGGCATATACTAAGAATGCATTTAAGAGATACACGAGGGTCAGTTTAAATGTGGCTAGCTGGTCAATGTCACCCTACATATGTTAAGGTCAGTCTGTACTTACATGAAATGGCCAAATGAGGTCACTCAGAGTCAGCCTCCATCCTATGTACTGAGGTCAGTCTACATGACGGGCAGGGCAGTCTGTATACAAGTGGCTTTGTCTTATATTCACTTTATGTATATGAGGGTCTCTCTATATATGGGTGGGCCAGTATACTGTACATAGGGGTGGCTATGTCAAGCCCTCCAATCCATACGCAGTCTGCTGTATGTGTAGAGTATATGAGGGTCAGTCTATCCCCAGGTGGCTTTGACCCCTCCATATCCATGTGCTGCTCCCCATGAGGGTCCACCCCCATTCAGGTGTTTTCTTCTTCCTGTTCAGGAGGTCCACCCGTATGCCTGAGGCTCAGCCTGTATTCAGGTGTTTTATGATCTGCATGGCAGGAGGAGGTCAGCCTCTAACCTTGAGGGTCAGGATTTTATGCAGACGCCTTTAAACCAGATTGACCACTCTGTGCCCCCTGTCAATGTATGGGCATGATGGTGCCTGTTTTGGACAGAAGTCTCCATTTTGGCCGTTTATTTACTCTGTCTGTCCATCTGTTATTTTGCCAAGCGGACCTCCAGACTCCTTGCAGTTCTGCTTCTTCACAGTCAGTGAAAAGGATGAAGTGGAGGTGTTGACGTGATGCCAACTAAAGGGTCACAAAGAAACCAAAGCGAGGGCTTAGCTGGACATGGCCGGGCTGTCCAGAGGCAGGGAGTCAAAGGTTCAGCTTGTGACCATGTCACCTACTTGGGATCGGCTCGGCGGGGTTTCCGTTATGCCTGAGGTGTTTGCTCAGCTGTAGGTTGAAGCCTCGCTGAGCCCTCTTATAGGCGGCTTGGTGACATCTGTAGGCTTCCCAGCCCTGGCATAGAGATGGCATGACAGGGGGCTACTCTGAGCCTTGACAACCACCTGTTTGCCATTACATTAGGCTCTCAAGACCCCCCCAGCCCCCCCAACTCCAGCCAGGAACCAGCAGTAGGGATCCCCTGTCATGTGAGACGGGCAGCTTGGACTCATCTGAGCACAAAATGACAAAGGCTGCCGAGCAGACAATGTTATCACCAGCGGCCGGGCCTCGCCGTTTAGTGAGGGGGGCTTTGTAGCGAACAAGTGTATCTGTCAGGAGAACAAGGGCCCTTGTCATCTGCCTTTTATTAGCGTGCCCTTGGCATGACCCTGCAGGTCTCCTGGCAGCAGTGCTGCGCTGCCGCTGATTAGGGAGGCACCCAGAGGACCTGCGAAGAGCGGGAGGGGGGAGGCAGAGCCGCAAATTGAGCCACGAGTGATGCGCTATATGGCCGTAAAAGTCCAGGGGGCGCTCCTCGTGTCTGGGAGCAGGCGGCCAGGCTCTCCTTGGAGACCCAACGAGCGACCCCTCATTGAAGCTCCCAATTCCATGAAATCGCCCAGACTTTTATTGCGCCGATGGAATTTTGAAAAGCTGTAAACTCCCGTTTGGAGCTCGTTGGGATTCACGTGTTTATTGCTCTGTTTGTGTGCGTTTTTTAAACGATGAAAAAAGTTGTGCTGTGTGGGTGTTTTAAAGCCTTCACGGATCTGGCATCGGTGCCATTTCTCAGAAATGCGAAAAGCAGTTTAACAATCTGTGTAGTAATATCGGTGAGTTCATAAAACGTGGAGAACAAAACACGAGTTCTCTCTTAGGACGTCCCATTGGGCTCCCTCCCTCTCGTCTTCTTCTTTGCCTCTCCGCTTTTTTTCTTTTCTCGCAAATAAATCCAAATTAGAAAACAATAAACGGAGCCGAGCAATTGGTTATCAGGATCTTTCCTTGCAAGTAAGAACATAACAACCTGCCTGAATTGTAAAATTATTAGGGCTGCATTGCGCAATCGCACCCGCTTTTCAATTAACAGGTGGGCGTTCGTACGCAGGCGCAGCCAACGGTGGTCTGAGAGGCGGGGAGGCGATCACTCAGGTGGCAGGGCGAGATTTTTACGTCATTTTCTTAACGTTACGAAATGATAAAAAACGAGAGTTAAGCATGAACCTCAAGCAATGCACGCACATCCAACTGAAAAGTTGCAAATTCCGCAGAACGCAATTGGCTGCGCTTCGCAGCGGTTGCCCGTGAATCAAAACGACGCATGCGCATTTCGAAACTTTAGGCAAGCGCAAGATACTGGCGTTCATCAATCCAGCGATCCATCTGACAGTCAGCCATCGTCCAATCCGCTATATCCTAACACAGGGTCACGGGGGTTTGCTGGAGCCAATCCCAGCCAGCACAGGGCGCAAGGCAGGAACAAATCCCACAATTTAGGATCGCCGATGCACCTAAACTGCATGTCTTTGGACTGCGGGAGGAAACCGGAGCACCCAGAGGAAACCCACGCACACACGGGGAGAACATGCAAACTCCACGCAGAGAGAACCTTGGAAGCGAACCCAGGTCTCCTTGCTACGAGGCAGCAGCGCTACCCACTGTGCCACCGTGCTGCCCCGATCCATCCGGGCATCTTCTTAACCCGCTTATGTAGGAGGAGCCTATCGCAGCATTATGAGCATGACAGGGCGTCAGAACATCAAAGGGCGAACACACGCACGCACACACACCGAGCTGATTTGGCATCGTCGCTACATCTGACCTGCATGTCGTAAGACTGTAAAAAGAAACTAGAGAATGTTCACATATCTTATTAATATTATTTAGATGACAGCTTTTAATCCAAGATGATTGATAATATCTGAGTTGTTGTCTTTGATACTGGAACAAAACAAGCAGTACAGATAGATCGATAGCTAGTGAAAGACCCTAAAATGTCAATTAGGTAGACAGATTAATAGAGAAAGGCACTGTATTATGGATAGATAGATAGATAGATGCTGTGAAAGGCACTATATAATAGATAGATAGATAATGTGAAAGGCACTATATAACAGGTAGATAGATAGATAGATAATGTGAAAGGCGCTATATACTAGATAGATAGATAGTTAATGTGAAAGGCACTTTGTGGACATTTTTAATTATTTAATTGCTAAAGGCCTTTGTCTCATTTTTGGCTCCTGGCGGGTCTGAAGCCTGCCTGTTGAGTTTGGGACTTGGTGGGGGTAGGCAGTCCAAATGCTATAGTATGAGGTCAACCTTTTTAGTTTGTGACTTGACTGTCAGTCTGAGAAAGTGGTCTGAAGCCCACCCCACTTATTTAGTTTTGGGCCTGGCTGCCATTATGAAGTCACCATCTTAAACAAACTTCTTGAGTCTGGGGCTTTGCTACCAGTCCACGGCCTCCCTGTTGAGTTTGGGACTGGGTTGTTAGTCCAAATGCTCGGTATGATGCCCACATTTTAAGTCTTTAGCCTGCCTGTCGTGTTTGGGGTCTGTCTGCCAGCCCAAGGACTAGGGATTGGCCACCAGTCTGACGACGCAGTCCGGTCTTTAGTTTGAAAGCTGGCCCAGTCCTGAGGGTGACTTGTTTTGGTCTCCGGCCATTACCCACAGTGGCATACGGCACTCTTGCTGACTCACCTGTGTGCTTTTCCCGTTTTTTTCCTCCTTCTCTTTCATTTACTCGTCACCTCGCTTTGTGAGGCCTGTCACTTGCAGCCTGACCGCCCTGATAAGAGCTGCACTGTTGACTTTCCTGCTCTCCCAAATCAAACAAACGACCTCTGGGCTGATCGGCTTTGCTTTTCGGGGGCCTCCGTTTTATCACCTACCCCATCTGCTATGGGAAACCCTTCAGTTCTCTGCCACCACATGTCCTGCATGTGCCCCCCCGCCCCCCTCCACACCCCCAGCTGCAGACCACATGTCGAAAAGGAAATGAAATGAAGTGTTGGAGCACAGAGGGGGAGAGCCTGGAGATGCCGGGGTCCGGGACTTCTAAGATATGAGCAGCGTCCCAGGATTTCAATTAAGTGTCACTCAAGCGATGTCCTCCACCCCAGGCAGTCCATCTCATCTCATCTGTTCAGAAAAGGCGGTCGGTTAGCCCTCGAGTTACCTCAACACGTACAAGATGTGAAATGAGCCTCACAGTGTGCGGAAATGCCCAAGCGCCGCAGGAGTCGAGCCAGCAGAACATCTACTTTATGTCCCTGGGCTGGCTTCAGCTTAGCAGACACACCAGGCGGTCAGTCCTGGGGGGTCAGCAGTGGAGGGGCCACATTCTCATGCTGAGATAATAAGGCAGGGCAGCGATAGTCCAGAAGGTGCTGGAATGAGGGGACCTGCCATGGAGGGAGAAACAGACAAGGAGGGCCGCTCAGATAGTTCAAGAGGTGTGGGCATCGTGGACAGAGAGTGGGCAATAAAGGTCACGTACACTAAACACCCCTGTAGCTGGATTGCCATTGAGGGTCCTGCAGGGCTGTGTGGGGCCCTTTGGATTAAAGTGGGCCAGCAGTGTGGCAGGAATACCTGGGGCCACCAGGGGGAGCTCCGAGCAAACCACCTCTGGCCTGGAGGCGCTTCAGAGGAGGTGAGATCATCATCATCATCATCATCATAATAATGAGAGGAAATAATAATAATAATAATAATATTAATAATAATAATAATTAATGATAATATTAATAATAATAATAATAAATAATAATGATAATAATAATATAATAATAATAATGAGAGGAAATAATAATAATAATAATAATAATAATAATAATAATAATAATAATAATTAATAAGGAATAATAATAATAATAATAATAAATAATAATAATAATAATAATATATAATAATAATAATAATAATAATAATGAGAGGAAATAATAATAATAATAATAATTACTATTATTCTTTACATTTATATAGCTTCCTCTCATTGTTATTAGTATTATTATTATTATTATTATTTTCTCTCATTAGTATTTTTAATAATGATAATAATTCTTTACATTTATATAGCATTCATCTCAATTTTTCTTATTATTATTTTCTCTCATTATTATTATTAATGATGATAATAATTATTCTTTACATTTATATAGCGTTCCTCTCATTATTATTATTTTTTATTATTATTAATATTATTTTCTCTCATTATTATTATTATTTTCTCATTATTATTATTATTTTTAATAATGATAATAATTCTTTACATTTATATAGTGTTCCTCTCATTATTATTATTCCATTCTTAGAGTAGACGCTATTTCCAGTTCCAGTCAGAACTGCGCCGTTCAGCTTCTGCCCCGCGTGGAGAGCCCTCGACCCCCCCAGACCCCCCGGCTCTTGTCACCTGTCACCGTTGCAAGGCGCTTTATAAGTCACTTTATGCCACAGCCATGCAGAGGGGAGTCAAACACGCGGCTCTTCAAACACACGAAGGCAGCAGGAGACTTGAAGAGCTCAGCCAAACCTCACTGCCTGATGTCAGAATCTTCTGGAAATCGGCGTCCCCTCCTTGGACTTCAGGCCACAGGGTGGGAGTTCTCACAGAGTGCACTGAGCTGGTGGAAAATAAACAATTGAGCATGGAGGTGACAAAGGCCTTGTTATGCTAATGAGTGATTAGAGTGCAGGCAATAAGGCAGAACAAGGGGGCTTGGGGGTGGGGTTAGGTGTGCAAGTAACACTGAATCAGAAAACAGTTCCATAAACTGGGAAGGGACGAGGGCATCGAGGGTCTCTCATGGGGTGATGTAGAGAAGAGGGCGGGATGGGGCAGCAGAGGTTGAGCCGCAGCTACCCCTAGGGGGCAGTGGAGAGTTCCGATGGTGGGACAATGGAAGGTTGGAATTCAAGATTCTGAGGGTTGGGCAGCAGGTGTACTGTAGCGGGGGGTCTGTCGGGGGTGGGGGGGTCTGTCAGAGGGTTATTTTTGGATTTTATTTTTAATACACTTGCACAAAAATTAAAATCCTGTTAATACTTTGACATTCAGGGGTGTTGAGTGTTGTTTGATGAGGGGAAAAAATTAACTGAAATGGGGGCAAAGAGGCAGAGTCTGAAGGGTGTGTCAAGGCGCTATATACAGTATATATATATATATATATAAACATATCGAGTCTCTTAAAGCAGGTTTGCCCTGACGTGATACAGAAGGACCCTAACCTCCTTTCCTCGGCCCTCCTTTTCTGTCCCCTGGGATTCCACCACATTGTCATTATGAGCTCCTCCTGGACAAGAGGCTTTAACAGGCAGCTTCACACAGCGGGACCCCGAGACCACCATATGCTTTGGAATACATGGACTGGCCAAGGTGGTCTGGTGAGTGGGCCACCACAGCTGCAGAGCTCTAACCACCTGAGGCTGATGGGCACACACTCGCTGGTATTCCCCATATGATGACATTTGGCTCCCTCCTGCCAAGTGACAATGACAACGGAAGTGAACTTCTGGGTGAGATCGGCCAGCCTGGCCTCCTGTGACTTGAAATGGTGGATGAGACCACCAACACCAGGCTCCCCATGGCTCACAAAGTCCAGCAGCTGTGCCACCCACTCAGGCTTTGTAGATGAATTACCTGAGGGGCCATCAGAAGACAAGAGGTGAAGACCCCCACAGAACGTTCGGTCTTCTGGTTGGTGATGTCGATTGAAGCACACACCTTGAAGGTGGGGTGAGGGCTACCAGTGGGCTCGAAGTGAACATGTAGCCTGACCTTAGAACCCCCCAAAAGTCCACCAACTCTTTAGTATCTCAAACTTACAATGCCAATTAGCAGGATGTCTGCTGCCCCCTCAGCCAGGATTTCTTCCTGACTTCCCATTAAACTCTCATCCTAAGAGGGTGGGCGGGGGATTGCAGAATCCCCCCATAATGAACATATGGTAAGTGCCTTGAGCAGGGGAAAGGCGCTATATAAATAAAATGTATTATTATTTATTATTATGGTCCCTTCTTTTGTTCTGCACCTCTTTCATTTGTTTTCCCCTCTGTAATGCCCCCCCAAAGACACGCTGCCTCAGCTCCAAAAAGGCAAAGTGGTATGCTGGGCTGTGCCATCTGACTGGCAGAGGGTATTCACAGGAAGGGGCCTGGCACCCCCACCCAACCATATCCTTAAGTGTGAACTGCATGAAAGGCTCCAGGTGAACTAAAAAGGGGGAAGCCTTTGAGATTCCAACTCCTCAATCCACATTTTGACCCGAGTGGTCACTCAAGAGGCTCACCGAAGTGGCAGAGTGGCACTCAGTCACTGGACTGGCAGCAGATTGGCAGCCCCACATCGCTGTGGATGAGCCAACAGTTGTTTTGATTGCTGTAGACATGTGATTGGAGCAGGGTGGGCATTGGGGGGGGTCTTCTTGTTGTTCCAGAGAATAAAGCCCCCCCCCCCACACACACCCTTGTTCTAAAGGATTGGCCCTCATTTACATGAGAAAGCGCCCAGCTTGTAAAAGCAAACACAAGAAATCAAAGGCCATCGCATCACCCCACCCTGTCTGAGAAGAAATCACGGGACCCCCCATCAATGGGAAGGACGAGAACTCGAGTCGGGCATCCTCATTGAGTACGCCAGCCACTCGGTTTTATGGCACCTTTACAAGCAAAGCCTCCACAAGGAATCAGCGGAGAACAACGTGCAGGGCTGAACAGCGGGGGGTGAAGGACCATTACAGGGGGCTGAGAGGGGGGTCTCAAAATACCACAAATGGCACAAAAGCGACCACAACACACCTGGGCAGAAGAGAGTGGGAGATCCCAATGTGCAGTGGATGGCGCTGCTTTATGTTTCATCCATGCACGGGCGCTTTAGAGTGGTCTGTGTAAGGCGCTATATAAAACGACAGGGGGCTGACCGAGACGGAAAGGGGCAGCTCGTCATCATTTAAAACATCCTAGAAAACAAAAAGTGAATGAATGAAGCTGCTGCAATACATTCATACTGTGAAGTGCTTCATAACTGTAATCGTTATTTAAGGTGATATAAACAATGAATGAACGAAGGACACAATGAAACTGCTCTGTTACATTAATAAAGTGATGAATAACTGTTATATAGCCACTATATAAAACTCAAATGAACAAATGAATAAATGAATGAGTGAACGAATGAGCAAATGAATGAATAAATGAAACTGCTGTAAACAGTTTTGCTACATGATGATAGCTATGATTTAAGGCACTACATAAATAATGATGAATGAATGAATGAAACTGCTGTAACACAACAATGCCTTCTGTCGAGTGCATACTCATTATTTAAGGTATTGTATAAAGTAAAGAAAGTGCCAAAATAAAATGGCTGCATTGAATTAATAAAGTGCTTCATTGTGGTAGACTTGTCTGTCTGTCTGTCTGTTCTCCCCTCAGTGCACTGGCGTCCTGTCCTGGTGTTGTTCCTGCCTGCTGTTCCATTCCTGCTCAGATCGGCTCCAGCTGCCCCCAGTCCTGCTCACCATAAAGGAGGTTTGGAAAATGGAATGGAATGAATGGTAAGAAATTATTTAAGCCACAATATAAAAATAAATCTGGAATGATTGAAAGTATTTAATGCATTTTGAAAATTTGAAAAAAATTCTGAGATCCTGTTTTCACTTTGTCATTCTGGAGCATTGAGTGTTAATTGACAAATTGACAGAAAATGTATGTGATAGATAGATAGATAGATAGATAGATAGATGGACATGAAAGGCACTATATAATAGATAGATAGATAGATAGATAGATAGATAGATAGATAGATAGATAGATGTGAAAGACACTATATAATAGATAGATAGATAGATACGAAAGGTACTATATAATAGATAGATAGATAGATAGATAGATAGATAGATAGATAGATAGATAGATAGATAGATAGATAAATGAAGACAGAAGGGAAAGACACTAATATACATACAGTATGTAGATATTATTTTTTATCCATCCATTTTCTATCCCACTAATCCACAGCAGGGGCAGGGAAGCCTGGCTCACCTGAGCAGGCATTGGGCACAAAGCAGGAGCAACACCTGGACGGTGTGCCAGTCCATCGCAGGTCACATACACAAACATATATGCTGGTAGCAGTGTGACATGGAGCAAACCAGTGACCCCAGCTAAACGTGTGCCAGGAGCCCCCCCCCAGCTGCCCCCCACTCACACATGTGCTCCAGCTCTCACACTCCCACCACACTTTCCCTCGCCATCTTTCTTTCTCTCATTCTGTCCGTCACACATCAGCTTGTGGCCCCCTTTCAGTAGACCATTTTGAGATGTGAATCTCAATGGAGATGTGATTAGCGTGGATGAGCAAGGGGGGTTTGGAAGCCCCTCCGGTGTGAGTGGCTCTCTCAGCTTTGCATTTCCCGAGAATGGGTTTGGACATATTCTCCTCCGAGGAGCCCGGCCTTTTCATTGAGGGAGCAAATGGGCGCGTCCCCCCCATGTCCTCAATACCTCTGTTGTTAGGCAAATCCCACTATTAGTGGGTCTAGCCCCTCGGCTCAAAGCCTATGATAAATGGCCGTGTGTTTGTGTTGCTTTTTTTGTCTCCTTCTTGGCACGTTAGCTTGTAGGTTTCGACTGTGAGAAAATTCTTGGACCTGAAATGGGTCTCTTTAAAATTGGTGGAAGAGAAAAAAGAAGAAAAAAGCCGACAACAGTCGTGGCGGCTCTTTGAGGGTCCTGCTCACTCGCATGGAGTCATAAAAGAAAGTAGAAAGAAGAAACCAGTGAAGCAACCCGTGGGCCTAATCAATGTAAATGTATAAGTATGTATATGTGCCCAGTGCCAGTGCTGGGTTATTCTGTACTCTGGCCAAACTTATCAGTGTGCCAACTGACTGTCTGGTAGCTAACCTGTGTGGATGGGTTACCCCCCACCCTTCTACGCCCTGAAAAAAAGCCTAATTCATCTTAATGGTGGCACCAGCCCTGAATGTGCCACATACAAAGACGTAGAAGTGCATGGCATGGGTACAGGTAGGCACAGGGTATGTGTAAGTGTACACACATAATGAATGTGGATGGTGTATGTATGTGCATATATAGAGCCAGCTGTAGAATTATTGCTACCCTGGACAACATTGTCACGATATGGTGCCCCCAAACCTGTTACATCGAATGGTGGGGTGGTCCCCCTGTGCTTTTGAGTACAATGATAAACACATATTCTATCAAAAGGATTGTCATTTTAAAAAAAAAAACACCACCTTAGGCAACCATTTTGTTTGCTTAAATGGTGCAGCAGGTCCTGCATATGCATACATACATACATATATATATATATATTGTGGCAGACAGCTGGAGCCCTTACCCAGAGTGTGAGTGTGGAAGGACCCGGGGAGAAAATATTTTCAAGACTGTTTATCCCCCGGGCCAACAGAGGGCAGCCCCCTGGGCTTTTAGTGGGGCCACACGTTATGAGCATCGATGCTGAACCCTGCTGGGGCTCGTGGGCAATGCCAGGGGGTGCCTGGACTTTTACAGGGCCCTATTTGGCAGCACTTCCACCACAATATATATATATATAGAGTATATTTATACTGCTAAATAAAATTAAAGGAACCCTTTTTAATTAGAGTATAGCATCAAGTCAGTGACACTTGTGGGCTGTTGATCTGCTTAGTGAAGTAGCAGAGGGGCTTGTTCATCAGTTTCAGCTGCTTTGGTGCACTAGAGGGGCAACAGTGAGAAGACCCCCAAAACAGGAATGAAGAGTTTAACAGGTGGAGGGAGACCACTGACATTTTTCCCTCCTCATCTGTTTTGTCACTCGTTTTGCATTTGGCTACGGTCAGTGTCACTGCTGATACCACGAGGCCAAACCTGGACCCTCCAGAGCTGGCACAGGTAGTCCAACTTCTCCAGGATGGTAGGCACATCAATACGTGGCATTGCCAGAAGGTTTGCCATGTCTCCCAGCACAGTCTCAAAGGCATGGAGGAGATTCCAGGAGACAGGCAGGAAGTTCCACTAGGAGAGCTGGACAGGGCCCCTTGTAGAAGGTCCTTAACCCATCAACAGGACTGACTGGTATCTGCTCCTTTGGGCAACGAGTTACAGAATGAGCACTGGCAGAGCCTACAAAATGACCTCCAGCAGGCAGGCAGGCAGGCAGGCCACTGGTGTGAATGTCTTTGACCAAACAATCAGAAACAGACTTCATGAGGGGGCCTGAGGCCCAACAATGTCCTCTAGTGGGCACCGTGGAGCTTGATTGGCATTTTCTATAGAAAATCAAAATTGGCAGATCCACCACTGGTGGGTGCCCTGTGCTTTTCACAGATGAGAGCAGGTTCACCCTGAGCACACTTGACAGATGGGAAAGGGTCTGGAGAAGCCATGGAGAACATTATGCTGCCTGTGACATTGTTCAATGTGACCAGTTTGGTGGTGTGTCAGTGATGGTATATCTGGGGAGGCATATCCATGGAGGGACACACAGATCTCTCTACAGGTTAGATGGACAATGACAACTTGACTGCCATTAGGTATTGGGATGAACTCCTTGGACACACTGTCAGACCCTATGCTGGTTCCTCCTGGTGCCCGACAATGTCCAGCCTCATGTGGCAAGAGGATGAAGGACTTGATACCATTGACTGTCCCCTGAGTGGGACATTATGTTTCAGTCCATCTGACGCCTCAGACTGTCCAGGAGCGCAGTGATGCCCTGGTCCAGTTATGGAAGGAGATCCCCCTGGACACCATCTGTCATCTCATTAGGATGTTGTCAGGCACTTATGGGGGGTGGCACACAAACTACTGAGTATCATTTGGAGTTTCTGCAAATGACATTTCAGCCTAATGGACTTGCCTGCCTGCCTGCCACCTCATTCTATCCCTTTGATTTTCGGGGTGTCTTTCCATCTTTTCGTTCCTCACACATCACCATGTCAGTCCAGATCAGTAGAGAGAGCCAGCAGGATTTTTGTTTCACATTGAGATTGGATGTGTTTTCAAAGTGCTCCTCTTATTTATTTGAGCAGTTTATATACAGAATATCTATATATATAATTCACTAAGGGCACGCAAGACGCACGCAAGACAGAGAGCCATGTCCGCCAACTCACAGAGCCACGCCCGCCAACTCACAGAGTCCTGCCTGCCAACTGTAAGTCCATGGGATACCATGGGATATGCATGACAGGGCCACGCCCGCCAACTCACAGGGCCACGCCCGCCAACTCACAGAGCCCCGCCCGCCAACTCTAACAGCCTGCCAACTCTAAGACCATGGGATACGGGATATGCGACAGAGCCCGCCTCACAGAGGCCAACCGCACTCACCGTCACTCTCGAAGGCATGTGCACTGCCTGCTCATGTGCCCGCACGCAACCACTCACCAAACACAGCCTCAGTCGCTTTGATCTGTGCTACAGTCCACATACACCTCTGAGCCACGTTGACTTCTCATTGTTCTTTTCAGTTCCGGATGCTTTTCTATATATATAATTGACCAAGTCGCCCGACCATGGGGTACGCATGACAGAGCCCCGTCCGCCAACTCTCACCCTCCTCCCACGTCCACCCTCGCTCTCGTGGCATGTGCACTGCCTGCTCATGTGCCCGCCCCCAACACGTCACCAAACACATCCTTGCTCGCTTTGGTCTGTGCTGCAGTCCACATGCAGCTGTGAGCCACGTTGACTGTTCACGTTGATAATTATGCTGTGTATGCTACGCGCGGGCTGGCTAGTCTTATATAATACGCTACTGTGGCTGTACGTTTGTCTGTCCAGGATTTTAAATCACTTGTCGCTTGCAAACCGTTTCACCTGTTGACCTGAAATTTGGTACACATATACTACATGACGTCTACTGTCTGCTTTCGGGGTGATGATTTTTATTACTCTTTTTATTTTTATTTTATTTTATTGAAGAATCAACTCTCGGCAGAGGGCAGCAGGGCGGCCGTGCGGCGCATGCGTATGGGTGCTGTTCTCATTCCCTACCACCTTCGCCATCACTTCCCCTACCTCTTCACATCTTAGATCATTCTTGCGGCAGATTGAAGACTTAAGTGCCAGCTTAAGTGAAAAATGAAAGAAAACCCATCCATCCATTTTCTAACCCGCTGAATCCGAACACAGGATTGCTAGAGCCAATCCCAGCCAACACAGGAACCAATCCTGGGCAGAGTGCCAACCCACACACCAAGCAAGCACATACACATTAGGGACAATTTAGGATCGCCAATCCACCTGACCTGCATGTCTCTGGACTGTTGGAGGAAACCCACGCAGACACGGGGAGAACATGCAAACTCCATGCAGGGAGGACCCGGGAAGCGAACCCTGTGAACTGCGAGGCAGCAGCGCTACCCACTGCGCCACCGTGCCGCCCAATTAAAGAAAATGTACTAAGTAATTGCAACACAAAAACTACTGTAACTTAATCATTTTTAACGCGAAAAGACGCAGCGGGCCACTAGGGTGGAGAAAAGAAGAGCTGCTTAGGAAGGAACAAGTGCATCAACCTCTGAGCAAACGAATGATAGACAGAGACAGAGAAAGAGGAGGAAAACTAGGAATACTCAAGTCAAGTGGATTCACAGGACGTTATCGTGCAGTCCACCGTTACTGGTATATATATATATATACAGAGTACATGTATGAAATATATGTACAATTACCCATGCATATACACATACATCTACAGTGCAGTACATATGTATGGATGTATGTACATGAATTTTGAATTGGTGTACTGTAGGTGTATATAATATAATGTAATAGTTCATAGGATCATTTTCTGTATATGCCTGCTGTACATGGATGTGTGTTTGTGTAGGTACTGCACATGTACAGTATGTATATGCATATGCCTGTGTTAAATATGTGTGCAAACATTTGTAAAGGCTGTGACCTCTAGGGGGCATAATAGCACCCCAAACCCATTATAAAGGCGTCCTGGCCGGGTAAAGAGCCATGCATATTGAGTCCTCTGGGACACTTCATATCTTTTTGTGCGTATGTGTACAGATGAATGTAAATGTATATCTTCTTCTTTTGGCCGCTCCCGTTAGGGGTCGCCGCAGCGGATCATCTTCTTCCGTATCTTTCTGTCCTCGTCATCTCGCTCTGTCACACCCATCACCTGCATGTTCTCTCTCACCACATCCATAAACCTTCTCTTAGGCCTTCCTCTTCTCCTCTTGTCTGGCAGCTCTATCCTTAGCACCCTCCTCCCAGTATACCCAGCATCTCTCCTCTGCACATGTCCAAACCAACACAATCTCGCCTCTCTGACTTTGTCTCCCAACTGTCCAACTTGAGCTGACCCTCTAATGTCCTCATTTCTAATCCTCGTCACACCCAATGCCAATCTTAGCATCTTTAACTCTGCCACCTCCAGCTCTGTCTCCTGTGCCACCGTCTCCAGCCCATATGACATAGCTGGTCTCACTGCCGTCCTGTAGACCTTCACTGTCACTCTTGCTGATACTCGTCTGTCACAAATCACTCCTGACACTCTTCTTCAACCTGCCCTGCACTCTCTTCTTCACTTCTCTTCCACAATCCCCATTACTCTGTACTGTTGATCCCAAGTATTTAAACTCATCCACCTTCGCCACCTCTACTCTCCTCATCCTCACCATTCCACTGACCTCCCTCTCATTCACACACACACATGTATTCTGTCCTGGTGGTCCTACTGACCTTATGCACAAGCAAAAATGGAGATATATTTTCATAGGTGTAGGCATGTTGTAATAGAAAAGAGGCAGACAGATACGAAGAGTTGGGGCACCAAATGGTGCCCCATATAATTAGATGAAAAAATGTCCAAAAGAGAAATGACACAAAATTGTGTTTTATCGCCGTGAAGTAAATATCCTTGCAGATGCAAATCACTGGCTGACAAGATGTTATGGTGGTGGCCTGTTTTAGGCCTCCTTGGCAAAAGGGGTTGATGAAGATGGGTTCAGTTTGCCATACAAGGAAGTGACATCACTGTTCTTCAGATCTGCAGGCAAAAGGACAGGAGAGGCAGCTAAGTGACAGCAATGTCCCTTTGGCTCGGGGTGGACTAGCCCTGAAGTTACAACTCCCAGTCACAATGGGGAGCGTGACAATGTGTCTAAGTATATGAGCTGTAAATGGGAAGGTGTATGTGGCCCACCAACTTCAATGGCCTACATTCTCCTGCCTGCTGCCCCCGTCTTGCCAGCCCCCCCTCCCCATCACAACATTCTCAAAGCTGCTTCTTTCAATTCAAGGAATCAAACCCCTATGTAAGTAAGTGCCAGTCCACCAGAGGGCCCACATTCACCATTCAGAAGTGCAGAACCAGTTGACCTGACAGACTCATCTTGCTGGAAAAATCCGCACGGACACGGGAGAACATGCAAACATCACATCGAGAGTTGCTCAGTGCCTAATGTCACGTCCGTGAGACAGCAGTGCTAACCACTGCGCCGCCATGCTGCTCTGACTTTAAAACAAATGTAGACGTCAGTGGAGGCAGACAGGGGCCACCACATTCCCAGACCCATGTGGTGATGATATGTGTCTGGTGACCCAGTGGCCTAGTTCAGGTCTGACGTTTCCATGTCCGCTAGTGACACACTGACTGATGGAGCCCACTGGAGACAAAGCTCGATTTGTGGTGCATTCGGAGATGACATCCTGCACCCCAGTGTTGCATTATGGTGGGCTTCACCAGGCCAAGTGCAAGTGTGTGATCAAGGACTTCAGCACTGACGAGACCCGCGCCTCTGCTTTAATCCATTGGTGTGGCTGGAAACTTTGGATGTGTTTACCAAGTCAGGGAACGTGAGTGCAGGTGGTGTTCCTTTTGACCATCAAGGGTATCACGCATAGAAGTAACACCTGCTGGTATGAGTTGTTCATCTGTACGCGATACCTGGATTGTCCACATTGTCCTGTTGCTGTCTATGGGGGTTACTATATAGGTTATGTATACATAGAGGTTTAGTTTATTAAGCTTTGTGGTGTTGCCTTTAATCCTGACTTTGGAAGTGTGAGGCAGAGCCAGCAGTGTGAATGTGCAGGCAGTGGGCACAACAGACAAAAGATGATTGGCACTGCATGGAGGAAATTGTGAAAGGCCAGCATTGGAGGGCATCTGTGGAAGGAGATGACCTCCAGTAAACCTCACAATGGAGAAACATTGCGTTTGAGAATGCATGAGGCCACCATGTGAGGTGATGATAAAACGTTGTCTGAATGCTACCTTAAAATAACCACACAGGATGAAGTTCTCTCAGCACGTTGTCATACAACACAACCGCCAAAGGACAGGATCAGGAGACATCTCGACATCAAAACCAGAAACAGCCAGTAATCGACACAGACCTCAGAGTTCACGTTTGCAGTGCACCACCTGTTGGAATGTATTTTGCAGCGCATGTAGTAATAAAATGCATTGCATTTATCACTCCAACAGATGGTGCATCACTAACATTTGTAGTAATATGCTTAGCTACGAGTAAATGACCTGTTCTGAAGCACAGGTGGTATGTTGAGATGGGTTTCCCTGCAGCCGGCAACACCTATGACGTAGGTCAGGTAATGCCCACAATGTCTGTCACGAAATGCCCTTTGAGTCAGATAAACCTTCCGCAATCCTAATCTTAACCATAGTGTAATGTGATGGCTGTTTTGTGACTGATGTTGAGGGCATTTCGTGATATTGGGGTCATTACATGCCTGACCTCATAGGTACTGCTGTCTGCAATTACACTTTGTTGGGTATGTTCGTGGTGTGCCATCTGTTGGAATAACAAATGCATTGCATTTTATTAAAGAGATAATTTGGCAATGCGCCATTTGTTGGAATGCCGGACACACTGATACACAGTCACACAGACACTTATCCTTTTATTAAGGGGTGATGTTTGTCATGGCTGCTGTCTTGCACAGCTTTATCACTGAGAAGCTTGCCTATGTGACATCTGAATGAAACAGTTAACGGTGTATCATTCACCCAGGGTGTTGTTTAAAGGCCATATGGAGCCCTAGATCAGTTTGGGGGAGGTGGGGTGCTTCCCTCGTTGTTCACAGTGCATGCTTCTTCAGTTACTAAAACAGGCCCATCCATGTCCGTATTATTAGACTTCAAGAAATGGGGAGGGGTGCCCCTCTTGGTGTCTGGAGTGCACACTGCTGGAGTTACCAAAACAACACCCCTCAGTGTCCATATTATTAGACTTCAAGGAATATGAGGTGTCCCCTTCAGTGTTTGGAGTTCATGCTTCTTGAGTTACTAAAACAGGCCCATCTATGTCCATAGTATTAGACTTGAGGAATGGGGCAGGGGAAATTGCCATCCTTGGTATCTGGAGCATGTATCACTTCAGTTACCAAATTGGCCCACCTCAGTGTCCATGCATATGATTATGGAGCACCTGCTGCTTGATCTACATAAACAGTGGCCCACAGTGTCTGGAACGCGCGCCGCTTAACTTTCATAAATGAATGACGTCACCCTAGCCGGCTGTGTGAATCGCACAACTCCATTAAGCTTATTGATGATCTTAATTAATTATGACAAGTGGACTCTTCAGTAGCGTGTATGCTAGATGTATCATTTATGGTGGTCTCTGTTTGATTTAACTTCACATCATTTTTTTTCATGGAATTCTAGTTAGGCCACTGATGTCGGGTGGCGCTGAGTTCGACTTTTTTTTTTTCCAAGGCCCTGGAGACCTGACTTTGTGGCGCAGCCCCCTCGTTCTCTGTGTGCACGTTGTCCCTATGTCTGGGTGGGTTTTGCCCCACGTTATTCCAGTGTCCCTCCCCAGTGAGGCTGGACACCCAATCTATATTCACTACTCATCGGTAAGTGCGCCTGCTGTCCAGCCCGGGGGTCGTTCTTGCATTGCGCCCAGTTCTGCCGGTATAAGCAACGACACCCGCGAACATGACGCGATTACACAGATAGAACGACTAATGAATTGTGATGGGCTGTATGCAGTTAGAACACTTTAATCTAATCGGGAGTATCTGACGCATCCCAAGGGTCCAATGAGATACGCTACTCCCGCCGCGCTCCATTCAGGTTAACTGCGCACACAAAAGCGCGGCAATTCTACGATTGTTTGAAGTAATGAAGAGGCGATTTAAAGTTCGTGGGAAAAAACAAGCAAACCATCTAGCCCGAGGATGTCTGATGACCCCTGCTAACAGCCCCCTTAAAGAACAAAACGCCGGACGATCTGTTGATGGGGCGCGCACTTTGGCGCAGAACTCCGGCGAGCCGCGCGTGCGCATCAGAAAGGTGGACCATCAGCGCGAAACGGCGGGGTCTGGGAATCAATGGCACGTGACGTTCCCATAATAACTGAATGAGCAAACGAAGATGTATGGAGACGCGATCGTTCAACTCGTTCTTATAACTAGTGTTATGTTAGATAATATAACAAATACATGCGCGCCTGGGGCGTACGAGTGGCATCTTTGCGCATGTGCGCGTTTTTTTCAGTTTTATGATCAGTGTATATCATTGTATAAATTATCATTGAATAAAGACATAAATACACTTGTGCTGTCAATCAAGCAAACTTTCTCCTTATATAGCGCCTCTCACGTAGACCTTTAAAGTGGTATAAAGAATAAGGTCGTCAGTTTTTTTCAGGTTCAACGTCATTGGTTCATTTTTCAGGTGTAAACAAAACTCAAAAGTAAACTTTAATAAGACAATATAAAAGACCCAATAAGCGTTATCAAGTGTTCTTTTCTCGTTGAAACACCTTGGATGGCATAGTACTTAACGGAAACTGAGATTACTATCGCGCCGATACCAGGTGTGAATTGCACTGTCGATTATTCTCCTGTTACACAAATTGTCACCCGCCATCAATAACAATGCAGAGAAAGGTGGGCAGTCAGGGCCAAGATGGACTTTTCACTAGAGGAGAACTACGGGAGGGTATCTCGGAATGAGCAGGGGACGCAAATAAAGTCGCCTTCACCACTAGAGGCGCACTACTAAACGAACCCGATGCTTTGGACGAGGATATTCAGGGTGGGGGATACTATGACGTCACAGCGCAGTAAGTCGTTAATTAGCGGGTGGCGCAGTGGTTAACGCGGCGTGCAGCTCTTTAATGGCACTCTATGGTTCATTCCTGGGTTGTGCGGTTCCTTGTGGCTCCTCCATGACTTCACGAGACACCATTTCATCGTGAGACGGGATATTTTGCATATGAAGTTGGTTCTTTGTGATTCGAGAAACTTCCTAATATGTCGAAAAAGAAAAACATTTTTCATTTATGATAGGCTATCAATATACTAGCAGATGAAACAAATCCAAACTTAGCCCAGAGTCCTTTTAAAATCAGGACCCATTAGTATTTCACAACTCTGTGACCGTCTCAGCATCATTTACTGTATGGAGCCTGTTAATAAATAGAGGGTCTTTCTGGAACCTTCATGTAGATGCGTCTTTTGGGAAGCAATAATGGTTACCCTATGGCAGAACCTTCATGGCACATTAAGAATGTACGTGTGGTGCCCCTGGGTCACTCTGTTTTTTCATTCGCATCCTCAAAGGACACGCCTGTCAATTCCAAATTGTCCCTGTGAGAGGACAAGTGTGACAGTGTGAGTGCGTGGGCACTGGGATGGACTGGCATTCCGGTCCCAGTTGGCTCCCGTCTTGTGACAATTGCCCCCAGATAGGGTGATCTGTAACCAAGCCCCCCTTCATTTTGTTTCCTTATCCATTTAGCGTGTTTTGTTTAAATGTCCCTTTGCCTGTGGTGGTGTCCCGCAGTAATTGATCTCTAATTGTAACTTCAGCTCGGCGAGATTGTCGGACACTCAGAGCTGTGGTGTCTAACAATGGCAGGGCGTCAATCCTTTGTGTGACATTGTTTTAATATTTTAAATGGGCAAGCCTGTCGGGTGTGTTCTTTAACGCTCCTCATTACTTTGTGAAGCGCTTTTCGACCCGCATCGAGGGAGTCGTGGAAATGAAAAGAAAAGAAAAACATGGCTGACTGAAGTTAAATGTTACTCCAATCATTTCACGGTTTATCAGCTCCCTGCCCCTCTAGTTTGAGAACATCTTCTTCAATTTACTCCTCGTCTTCCTCCTGTGTTCACCTTCATTCATGTGTTGTTGTAACTATTGAAATGAAAACAGTGAAACAAAAAAAGAAACAGCGATAAGCATCAGCGGTGTTAAAGGCAGGGACTGGCCATGGAGGGGACGCCATCAGCTGCACACACGTCAAAGCAATCTGGAGTGCCATTAGGCCCGAAACGAGCTACGAGTCGAACATCCGGCTAAGGAGACGATCGGGCACTCATTCATACTGCGCCCTATAAAGTGAATTTCACAGAATCTCATGGAGAGATAACAGAGGAAGCCAACAAAACGGTGAAGGGAATCAAACCCAATGTCAAGTACACACAGTCCTCGTCCGAATACAGGGTCCTGGGGTCCAAACCCAATATACACAAAATGGAAGACACAAGAAAAGGACCTGCAAACATCATGAGAGCAAGTCAGGCTGAGAAGACGTGCAAGAGGGCCATCAACATCACCTTCATCATCACCATCATCATCACCATCATCATCATTACAGAAAACAAAAGGGAGAAGATGCAAGAGAGAGAGAAATGGGAAAATCTATCTATCTATCTATCTATCTATCTATCTATCTATCTATCTATCTATCTATCTATCTATCTATCTATCTATCTATCTATTATATAGTGCCTTTCTATCTATCTATCTATCTATCTATCTATCTATCTATCTATCTATCTATCTATCTATCTATCTATCTATTATATAGTGCCTTTCTATCTATCTATCTATCTATCTATCTATCTATCTATCTATCTATCTATCTATCTATCTATCTATCTATCTATCTATCTATCTATCTATCTATCTATCTATCTATCTATCCTTTCTATCTATCTATCTATCTATCTATCTATCTATCTATCTATCTATCTATCTATCTATCTATAGTGCCTATCTATCTATCTATCTATCTATCTATCTATCTATCTATCTATCTATCTATCTATCTATCTTCTATCTATCTATCTATCTATCTATCTATCTATCCTTTCTATCTATCTATCTATCTATCTATCTATCTATCTATCTATCTATCTATCTATGTGATATGTTGGGTAAAGTTTTCTCCGTTCCTTCTTTTTTGCAGGTTAACTGGCATTCCTTGCATTTGAAAGAGGGGCTTTTTTGTCCTTATTGCTGCATTGCTAAATATATATATATATATATATATTCATAGCATCCATAGTCCGAGTCCCGATCTGATTGTTTGGGTGGTTACCTACCGGGTAACACATGTTGGTCTGCCAGTTGGCAAACATCCGCCACGGGCCCTCTTAGTTACGAGAAGCAGATCATAGAATGTTACATAGTTTACTGTCAAATAATGCAAAGAGTACGCGACACGTGTTTCGCCCTCATTTGGGCTCATGAGGCGTACACACTCCACTGCACCCCTCGCATTATTTGACAGTAAACTATGTAATAAATATATATATATATATATATCTGTGTCCCTGTAGTTAGGATATAGCGGGTTGGATAATGGATGGATGGATATATATATAGAGAAAGAGTGAGTGCTCTGATTACAGCGCGTTGCACACCCACCACACAATATATATATATATATATATATATATATATATATATTTTTTTTATTTATTTGCCAGCCCGTGTAAAACAAACAGGAAGGCTCAGCACTGATTTATTTACCCAGCCAGTACCAGCTGCCTGGCTGGTTGTCACTCCTGATAACGCCAGCTCTAGATGCTACAGTATCACCTGTGACACTATTATATGAAACTTTTTTAAAGGTCTGCCTTCATTAATCACCTTGACAGGTGCACCTTTCAGCAGCCACCTCATAGCCTATCAGCCCAGCACCCCAATATACCCCAATATCCACCCTGCGACTCCACCACTCTGCTCCTGCCTGGCACTGCCCTCTGGTGAAGCCACACCCAGTAACCCCTTGGCACCAAAGCTACCTTCATCCTATTGGTTCCATCTTCCTGGGCAGCACTGGTGAAGCGGACCTTACTTCTAACCCTCAGCTGTAACCAGCTGGCATTGCTCTGGCACTATATTGGGCATCCTAAAAGTCTTCAGACACCTTTGCTTTTCTTTCATTTTGTGAAGTTGCAGCCTCGTGCTAAAATCGTTTCAATTATTATTTTTTTGCCTCATCAGAGAACACTCAGTACTCCAGAATGACCAAGTCAGTCAGTCAGTCATTGTCCAACTCGCTATATCCTAACACAGGGTCACGGGGGTCTGCTGGAGCCAATCCCAGCCAACACAGGGTGCAAGGCAGGAACAAATCCCTGGGCTGGGCACACACACCCATACACAAAGCACACATTAGGGGCAATTTAGGATCGCCAATGCACCTAACCAGCATGTCTTCAGACTGTGGGAGGAAACCCATGCAGACACGGGGAGAACATGCAAACTCCACGCAGGGAGGACCCGGGAAGCAAACTTGTCTCTTTACTGCGAGGCAGCAGCGCTGCCACTGTGCCATCATGCGGCCTGAATGACGAAGTGGAAACAGAACATTTGCAAATGCATGTAAGCTACATAGTGAAGGGCCCAATCTGTTGTGTGAAAGCTCTGTGTGTGCGTGAGGCACATTGGGCAGGTAGTGCAGATCGGGTAGTGACATCCCCATCCATGGCTGCTACAGCTCTGTGATGTCACACTGGCCTTGCAAAGCGCCATGGGCCACTCAGGAGAAAAAAAGATTTGCCTAAGTTGGCCACAGATAAAATTTATTTGAGAACCCAGCAAATTCACTGTGAAAAACACTTTCGTGAATTTTACCAATTAATGCCATGCAGGAATGATCTATACCGGGCAAACAAGTGGGCACTCCACCCACTGCTGACTGGACAGTCCTAAAGGATCCAGTCCTGGCACCCTTGCTGCTTATATCTCATAGACCTTTTTTTGTGCCAGTTGCTGAACATGGGTTCATATCTAATGGGGCATGGCACCTCATGGAGAGACTGATATTGGGCATCAGGTTACTAGAATTGGCCATACCCAAACACACAGCTAGGGGACAGCATCTTATAAGCAGCTCAGGTGTTTGTCACCAAGCCTGACCCTACAGGGCTCTCCGTGAGCTCAGAGGTCACCTATTAAATATTTACTAGACAGACAGCCAGCTTGATGGAGAGGGCAGCTGCTTCTTCTTGTTTTCTTTTCTTTTTTTGATGTCCTCTTGTTTGCTTTCCGGGGCCCCTAAAGGTGTCAGGTGTTTCTTGTCCATTCTGAAAAGCCATTGTTTGGGATTTGTAGATAACTCAGGTTAACAGTGCAAATTAAAATAATTCAACGTTTTTTTTAGACGTTTTCTTTTTTTTTTTTTGCAGTAAAGTAGGAACCGGCCTGGTCGTGCCAGTCTCTCTCATACCCCCGCAGAAGACACTGACCCTCTTTAACGCTCGTTGGTCCTGTCAGTCAGGAGTCACCTCCATCACACCGTCGTTCACCCATTCAATTAAATCAAATGGTTCAATTAATAATGAATGGGGCACGGGGCCTCTGGACTCGAGAGCAATAGAGGTGACGGCGTAAATAATTCAGCGCCCACCTAAACCTATAGGATGTAAACAGAGATACCCACGGCAAGGTGACGAGCCTGACTGAGTCCGTCCGCGGCCGCGCCCTTTATGCGATCCGTCACTCTTATAAAGCGGCTAAAGAGCGAGAGATTTGATAACCGGCTCAGGCGCGGATCGGATTCCTTAATCACCGCCCGCTGGTTTTAGCGTAAGCAGTTATGCGTGTCTTTCTGGTCACGGCGCTCCCTTCAGGCTCTCTGTCTCTCTCTCTGTCTGTCTGCCTGTCTGTCCACAGTGGCCTCTTCTAACTAAATACACCAAGATCGCCGCCGCCAGTGTGCAAAGTTCCCCCGTGATAATCGGTGGGGTCCTGTTAGTGCTCCAGGGCTGGCAGAAGACTAAGGTCAGTTGGGACAAAAGACATTTCTGAGGGTTAAAGTGAGAATGAAAACTAAGCAAAGGGTTCAAAAACTGGAAACTGAAACCAAAGGGGCAAAGACGAACCCCCAACAGAGTTAGAAAGGTCTCCGAGGTTGTGTAATTACCTGAAGAGCACATTCAGGCAAAAATCAATGTACAAATTGAATTCTGCAACCACAAAGACCTATAAATAAAAAAAAAAGGAAAATATGTACGGAAGGTGGCACGGTGGCGCAGTGGGTAGTGCTGCTGCCTCACAGTTAGGAGACCCAGGTTCGCTTCCCAGAGTTTGCATGTTCTCCCCGTGTCTGCGTGGGTTTCCTCCAGGCACTCGGGTTTCCTCCCACAGTCCAAAGACATGCAGGTTAGGTGCATTGGTGATTCTAAATTGTCCCTATAGTAAGTGCTTGGTGTTTGTGTGTGTGTGTGTGTGTGTGCCCGGCGGTGGGCTGGCGCCCTGCCCAGGGTTTGTTTCCTGCTTTGCACCCTGTGTTGGCTGGGATTGGCTCCGGCAGACCCCCGTGACCCTGTAGTTAGGATATAGCGGGTTGGATAATGAATGGATGGAAATATGTACGTAAGAATGTGTAAAAAATGAACTTATTAATCGTGGTCACTCCATCAGTTGACCTATCCACCTCACTACCACTCAATCATATGGCTACCACTAATGCATCTAGCCCCACCCAGCTTGCTGCTTTTTGATCAGATGATCCACCCACCTTACTGCCACTCAATCAAATAACTCCGCCCAGTCCACTGTCACTCATGCATCTTGCTCCAGCTAACCTGCTGCTACTGAGTCAGCTGACCTGCTCTGCCACTCAAGCACATAGCACTGCCCAGCCTGCTACCTCTAATGCATCTAGCTCCACCCAGCTTGCTGCTTTTCGATCAGAAGATCCACCCACCTTGCTGCCACTCAAGCATATAGCCCCGTCCAGTCTGTTGTACTCAATCAAATTACCACTCAATCATATAGCCCCGCCTAGTCCACTGTCACTCATTCATCTAGCTCCACCCAGCTTGCTGTGTTTCGATCAGCAGACCCATCAACCTTGCTGCCATTCAAGCACATAGCCCCTCCCAGTCTGATACCACTCATGTATGTAGCCCCACCCAGCCTGCCAATCTTGCTGTCACTCAAGCATATAGCCCCACCCAGGCTGCTACCATTCATGAATTTACCCCACCCAGCCTGCTACTACTCTATCAGCTGACCTGAATGAATAGCTGTCACTCAAGCATCAAGCCGTGCCCAACTCGTGAAGCGCTATCTGCCAGCTGCTACAATACTTTTTCTCAAACCTTGGGACAGACACTGAGACACTTTTAGGCTTTTAAGGGTCCCAAGGGTGAATTAGGGTATCACATACTTCCTGGAGCCCCCCATATATTGCATAGGTAATGGGTTACCTAGTGATGAGTGACTAAAACACATACAACATTCTGTAGGCTGTTGAGGATGTTTGAAGGAAAGTTGAAGAACTCAGAAGTCAACCCATACACACACACAGGGAGAACACGCAAACCAGGATCTGTGAGACAGCAGCACTAACCACCGTGCCACCACGCATATGTTGTGTCTTTTTAAATTTTATGATCATGCCCTTCAAGGAAGGGTGGCACGGTGGCACTGCTGCATCACAGTAAGGAGACCGAGGTTAAAATCCCTGTGTGTAAATTTGCATGTTATCCCCGTGTTTGCATGGATTTCAAGCTCGGGTTTCTTCCCACAAACCAAAGGCATGCAGGTTAGGTGGTCTGGCCCCTGGCATGTGCTTGTGATTGCGTGTTCACCCAGTGATGGACTGGTGCCATGTCCAGGTGTTGCCTGACCATTCTGCCCTGGATGAGCACATTATGAAGATAGATGGGAAGTTTATCTGATTATTTTCTGAGGAGCACAACATGGCAAATGTGGGACGTTCTAAAGGTGGCACCAGGGTGTTGACGGGTGTTGTGTTGTTGGGGCACCTCTGCACTCTCACAACTCACCATCCAGGATTCAGAGTTTGCACAACAGGTAGAGGGTCAGCCAGGTGCCAGTGGACCCTCCCCAAATGGACTGCTCTTTGTGCAATATGTCTGCCAGCCCTGACTGTTGTCTTCCTCCTCTCCCTCTTGACCCATTAATGTGGGACAAGGTGCTAAATAACTGAGAAGCTGAGGTAGGACCACTAGTGCGCTGGGATGTCAACATCACAGAGTGGGCTCACCTGCTCAGTCAGTCAGCTCTTATCTCAGACACCATCACCCCCGACCCCCTCACTTTGCCCACACCCAGAAATGAGAGGCCTGGACTTCTCCTAATGGACGCTTCTTATTTGATTAGAGAAATTTGTCGCTCGAGCCGGCATCTGGCATTCCAGCCGAGTGTGTAACTGTACACCTGCTCTGGGGGGCTCAGTGGATTTTAAGACGCACGAAGCATTTCAGTAATCCCCTCACTCCTATCTCTTAATCCTCCACCTGTGTGCCGGGTGCTTTGTTAAAGGTGTGTGTGGCAGGGGGCTCAGGGAGGGGGGGTTCTGGTTTGGCTGCGATGTCCTCACCTGCTCCTCAACCTCAAGGATTTCATTTACGTTCGCTGACACTTTCCAGAGTGGAGCGTTTTGGTGCTGCTGGTACGGACCATTACTCCCAGTGTGTCTGGGTTTGGTGAAACTGGAAGAAAGAAAGGAAACATTGGCGCCACCTGTCTTTGGCCGGAAGCTTTGCAGGCTGTGGTGTTTTGCTGAGCCGTTTAACAAAGTCATTTGGGTGAAGTTGGACCACTCAGCAGTTTCTACAGTTCTTGGTTTTCTGTGGAGGTTCTAGGCAGACACTTGTCTGGGGCACGTTGGGGTCGTTTGGATCTTCAATTAAAAAAAACTCACAATCTGGTGACGTGGCTCACAAGAAGTGGGATTTGGATGTATTAACGAATGAAGCTGCCGGGACAACCATCATCTTGGAGACACGTGGGGGGTCTGATTTTGGAAATCAGAAGACAATCTGAGATGTTAGGACTTCCAGGTCCATTGTTGGGGGAGTCAGCTCACTTCCAGGGGTGCACAAATGATACAAGGGTTGAACTTCTAATCCCTCAGAACTGCTAGCAAGTCTGAGGTTCAAAGTCTTCATGATCACACAAGTGGATGAGGGGTCTTGGCCTGTTGATCCCCTGGCAGGTCCAAATGGACCCCAAAAGTCCTGGTGGGAAGACTGGATGCCCACCGAGCTACCACCTTTCCTAATGGTAAGCCAATGGCTCCCAAGTCCTTCTGTGAGACACTTAGGGGGTCAGTAGTTAGTCAGAGAGCCAAAGCTTTCTGATGGACCCCCACATTGAAAGGTGTGTCATCGAGTGTCATTAACTCATTTGGGATCTCAGAGAGGAGGTCACTCTTTTAAGGTCTTGACTCCCTCAGGCACACGGCTTGTTGAAGTTATAAGGCAGGGATTGGTGGGGGGCTCTTCTAAAGGACAGGGTTGGGTGAGGGGAACAAAAAGTGGGTCATTGGCTGAAGTACGATCTGAAGGTCACAAAGTGTGGAGGTGACATGGATTTGTTGGCCGATCTTGGATCCTTGAGGTCATCAAGTCATTGAGATCCACTACTGAATGAGGGGCCTGTTGCTTTCTTAGGGTTAAGACACTGGACCACTGCACGTCTTCTAAGGGCTTCTTGATGTCAGTGGACAAGGTTGGACCCCCATCATGAAGCAAATCCTTCATGGCATTGAATCATTTGAAGAGTCAAATTGGGTGAAGTGATCAGGTTAGGATTGGGTGGGGTCTTCTGAAGGATGTGGTTGGGTGAGGGTTACAAGAAGTGGGTCATTGGCTAAATTATGATCTGAAGGTCACAAAGTGTGTGTGTGTTGTTTGGCTAACCAGACTGCTGTTCAGTATCTGAATGAGGGGTCTGCTCCATTCTTGTGGTAAGACACTGGGCCTCTATGGAACCTCTAGGTGTCTCTCAGAGTCAGTGGATGAGGTGGGACGTCAACCAGGAAGAAACTCCTTCTTGGCCTTTAATCCTTTGAACAACTCCAATTGGGAGAGCTGATCAATCAGGGATTGGGTGGGATCTTCTGAAGGACATGGTTTGGGACAAGAAGTGTCTCATTGGCTAAATTACGATCTGAGGAGTCTGCTCCATTCATGGGTCTCTATATATCTTCTTGGGGTCTCTCGCAGACAGTGGATGAGGGGGGACCTCAGCCAGGAAGCAATTCCTTCGTGGCCTTTAATCCTTTGAACAACTCCAATTGGGTCAGGTGATCAACCTCGGGTTGGACGTTGGGTGTGAAAACTTCATTCGTTATCTGAAATGGGCCCCTCGCCCATCAGCCAACTCCATTGGGATACACACAGAGAGCCAGACAGCTTGACCAATCCCTAAGCCTAACCCTAAGCCTAACTGTAAGAGTGGAATCTTCAAAAACAGGAGATACTGCTCGGGTGGTCTTCCCAGAGAGCTGAAAACCTTAACAATAGAAATATATAAATAAAATGTATTATTATTATTATTATTATTATTAACTTTCAATTAACCCTAACTCAAAGCCTAGAGGGTCAGGAGAGCCTGGATGACGAGGATCAAGCATCATGTCCCAGCTCAACTTCAAAGCCCTCAGGGCCGCAAGGGGAGGCTGGAGGAAGATAACAAAAGGGCAGATCACTCTGAGGACCCCATCTGTAACCAGATATGGCCCTTACAACACCTGCTGGGATAAGGGGTGACAGCTCCGACTCTGGATGGCCGGTGCCGTCTCCCTTCCTAAGAAATCTCTGGTTTCACTCCAGAGTGACTTTGGGAATTAGGTTTTATCTCTGAAAAACCTCCCCCTGCTTTCTTAGTGTTAGTCTACTATGTGGAGGCTGAAGTCTAAAAGCAGAAGGAACGGAAACCACTGATTGAGATGGTATCTGAAGACTTTTGGAGACCACTGTCACACATGTGAGCCTCGGGGGCATCTCAGGGGTCCGAGTTCAGCTAAAACTATGGGGGGAAGGATTTGGATGTGACGTTGCCATTCAGGGATGTCTTAGCACATGGGCATGATGGACAGATGCCTGGGGGCTGCCACGAACATAGGGGCCCCATGCTTATCTATGTATTTGCATGGGGGTCCTATAATGCTGTTAAGATGGCCCTGCTGCCATTAAGGCAATTCCTATTTGCTTTAGAGT
The DNA here is from genome assembly GCF_016835505.1 of Polypterus senegalus. Classification (NCBI taxonomy): domain Eukaryota; kingdom Metazoa; phylum Chordata; class Cladistia; order Polypteriformes; family Polypteridae; genus Polypterus; species Polypterus senegalus. Next base: position 157,960,154 of record NC_053166.1, on the reverse strand, counting down.
GGAGGAGAAGTATCCAGAGGACTGCTGATGTCACTTCATCTCTGGTCTCCTACACTTCATAACCAGGACCCTCTGACTGGAGCAGACCTTGTTTCCTTTTTTTAGATTCAACCTGGACATTAAACAGGGTGACCCCTGCTGCCCCAACCCTTCTTTCTTTGTTGTTCTCTTTATTTCACGACACACTTGGCTGAGATCCTTGGGGTTCACTGGACGATCTGCGATCACAGCTGGGGGCCGAGTCTTTCAAAGCCTTTCCTTCCCTCAGACACAAAATGGCTGGCAGTCAAAAGGGGGTACAACTGTGTGAAGGGGGCCCACTAGACCCCAGTGTGTCACTTCTTCAGTTGTCTTCTTGATGGTCAGAGGTGGGCTCTTCACCAGCCATTCCACTTGAAGTGGTAGTTGTTGCTGATATAGTATGGTTTGGTGGGGGGAGGGTGATTGGGAATATTGAAAAAAGTCGACAGTGGGGTGAGAAAATCAGTTAGAAAAATTGGTTCAGGGCATTAGCTTTGTCCACATCCCCTTGCAGCACCTGAGCCCAGGACAGTTAGATAGACGGTGTCATTTATAAAGACCCTCAAAGCACATGGACAGTGGGGGGCCAAGTGGATGATCGGACAGCATACATTTTTGCACCAGAACACTCACTACACATTAGCTATCTAGTGGTGAAGGGGTGAGAAGGAAAGTTAGATGGTTAGAGACATGGGAGAAGGTTTAGGTGGCAAGAATGGTCATGGTGGGCTTCAGGGTACACCCAACTCTTTTCAAGAATTACCCAGAAATCTTTCACAGTTACACAGAGTCAGGACTTTATTTTGATTTTTTGTTTTTTTGTTTCATCCGAAGTGCCCACGTCACCCCACTGGGTTATTAGGATCCCCACACAAACCACAGGGTAAGCGCCCCCTTGCTGGCTTCACCAACACTTTGCCCAGCAGTAACCCAAGCTTTCCCTGGTTGATCTCCCATCAAGTACAGCATTAGCTTCAGGGGGATTACCTAGTCTGAATGTGCCCCCCCCCCTCCGAAGACCACAAGGTGGTAAACTCCTGAAACCCTCCTGGGACCCTCTGTTGTAACTGGTTGGCCTCTCCAGACCATAGATGGCATAAACCCACTGCCAATTGGCCTTGAAGGGCAGCATTAAGAGATTTCCACAAGACAGTGAAAGTCTTCTGCTTCTTCTATCTGCTTATTTAAAGGCTGGGGGAAGAGGGGCAAATCTTAAAGCAACCCCCTCTACTCTTATTCTCTCTCTGTACTCTAAAAATTATGAAATCAATAAATAATTTAAAAAGACAGGGACCAAAAAAAAAAAAATAATAAGGATAAACATTCAGATCTTGATGAGAAAGAATCCTGCCTGGAAGACCCTCGACGAGGACAGGAAGGAAGTGATATGAGCTTGCCGAGGCTCTAATTGAATGAGGAGCTTTTCAGGAAATTGGATGAGCGGCTTTGTGCACCGAATGTCTCGTCCAGAGCGGCGCCCTGCCACACCTGACTTTCCAGGAGAGCCGAGGGGATTCACGAGGGGTTAATTAAAATTGATTGGCTCTGCCAGGAGCGCACCTGCTCTTGACAGATTGCTTATCTCTGTGGCAGACCTGGACCACCCCTCCCCCACCCGTTTACTCTTTAAAAGAGAGAGGAGGGGGCGGAGCCTGCAGCAGGACCTGTAAACCGCCCCCCCCCCTCCCACCCCAACACCCTCTCTCTCTCTCTGTTACGGAACCTGGAAAGGAGCCCCTCCCACACTAAAAAAATAAAACTGAAGTAGCATGCAGCAGACTGCCCAGGTCACATGACTCATTTACTGAGGAGGCTCACGCTCTGTTGTTTCTCTCTCTCTCTCTTTCTGAAAGGCGCTATATTGTATATAATAAAGGGCTGGCAGATTGGTGGTGTAGTGGGTAGAGATGCCAATTTATGGATCCCACATGCAGGTCCTACCCATTTGCTGCCAGTTGTGGAGCAGGCATTGGGTTTCCAATGGGTACTCCAGTTCCCTTCCCACATTTCTAAAGTCATTTCCAGCAGGTTGATTGGCAGCTCTGAAATGTGAGTGTGTGCCCTGTGATAGAATGGCACCATGTTTTAGGGGATCGCTCCTGCCTTGCATTCAGGGCTGTTTGGATTGGCTCTGGATTGACATTACCCTAAACTGGATTAAACATCAAAACCCCCCCACCCCCACCAACCTTCCTCTCTCTCCATCCCTGTCTGTTTCTCTGATGTGGAACCTTCAAAAAAAAAAGAAACCCCCGAACCCCACCCACACCCCCGAAAAAATAAAACTGATGGAGCATGCAGCAGACAACCCAGGTCACATGACTCATTTAGTAAGGGGGCTCACACTCTGTTGTTTCTCTCTCTCTCTCTTTCTTCCTGAAAGGCGCTATATTGTATATAATAAAAGGTTGGCAGATTGGTGGTGTAGTGGGTAGAGATGCCAATTTATGGATCCCACATGCAGGTCCTGCCCAGTTGTCACCAGTTGTGGAGCTGGCATTGAATTTGCAATGTGTACTCCAGTTCCCTTCCCACATTCGTAAAGTCATGCCCGACAGGTTGATTGTCAGCTCTGAAATGTGAGTGTGTGCCCTGTGATAGATTGGCACCCTGTTTTAAGGGATCGCTCCTGGGCTGTTTGGATTGGCTTTGCATCCTCATGACCCTAAACTGGATTAAATGGGTTTGAGAATGTAACTCTGCACTGGTGAGCCAAACCATTATGACCATTAGGCTTAGCTTTGGTCCTCCTGGGCAAGAAAGCATGTTGGGCAGCAAGTGTCCACCAACGTCCTACGATTAGCCATCTCCTCCTAGTTGACTTTCATCTTTTTTTGGGGTCTTCCTGAAATGCTTTGCATCATGGGTTCTATTCCATCCACTTTTTTTCTAAATCTTTTGAGTGGTACCCACTACATGCCAGTTTTGTCACATTTATGATCTGACGTGCCAGACAGGTCCTGTAACTTCTGGAGTCAATTACATCATCCGTTAGCTGTTGCTTGTAATAAACTCCAAGAATTTTCCAGAGGCAACTGCGATGAACATTATGACCACCTGCCTAATGTGCTGGTGCTCCTCCATTTGCCGACTCACCAAAGCATGGACCCTCCGAGACCTCTGAAGGTATTCTGTGGCACCTGGCACCAGCAGATCCTCAGACTCCTGGATCAGACCTGACGTTCCAACACATCTTACAGATTCTTGATTGGAATTAAGATGTGGGCAGTTTGGAGACCTTGAATTCTTAATACTCTTCAAACCAGTCCTGAACATTTTGTGTAGTGTGGCAGGGCGCTTTACCAAGCTGATAGGTGTCACTTCCATTGGGGAATACTGTCACCACGAAAGGGTGTACCTAGTGTGAGGGAAGGCCGGCATCCTTACCTGGATGCCCTCAAGATGGGAGGACCAGATGAAGAGAGTGTACACAGGGCATTATCTCCTCCATATCGCTAGATGGCAGCCACCAACCCTGGTTGCAGCAGTGCCTCGGATTCCCACAGGGCATGCTGGGAATTGGAGTTGTTTGACTCAGCCCTATTAGGCTCTGTGAGTGCCACCAGCAGGCGCAGCAGGGACTGGGCAGCGCTGCTTCATGGGGCTTCCACTCTCTCTCTCTGTCTCTGTTCCATACACGTGGTCCGAAAGCCCTTCTGGGTGAGGTGCCCAGCACATGCAACCCCGGTCCTTCTATCTTGAGGGAGTCCTGGCTAGGTAAGGACACCGGCCGTCAAACAAAAAAGGTCTGATGGTTAAGTAGGTGGTATGTGTCAAATTAACACTCACATGAATGACCGGGCCCCCTCACTCCCTCCATTAGCTTGTCTTCTTCTCACAGTGCATCCTGGTGCCATCTCTTCCTCAGATGAAGGACACACATGATGCAACAAAAAGCAGGGGTCTCCAGACCAGGCAACCTTCTTCCATTGCTCCAAGGTCCAGTTCTGGTTCCCGCATGCCCATTATAGGCAGTTAAAGGGGTTGATGTTGGCACTCTGAGTGGCCCATAAATATGCAGCAGGCTTTGATGCCCTATGTGTCATGACACATTTCTCCACCATCTGTGACTTGTGCCACAGTAGCCCATCTGCTGGTGCCTACCAGATGAGATAGTCTCCATTGACCTCTGGCATTGATGAGTCTCGGCTGCCCAACACCCTGACGGTAGTTTGTGGATGGTCAGTTGGTATTGATTATTCTGGGACTCAGGGGTTAAATAAGGAGATTCCCAGTCTGAAACCTTCTTCCAGTTGGCACAAAGACCAGAATGGCATCATAACTGGCAGTCATACCTGGGCTAGGCAGATATTTTCAGTGCTTTCTGTGATGTGGGTGCGTGGTGACTCTGGGCACTCCTGGCTCAGACCATTGAAGTCTGCATCACTGAGTACACGGAGCGATGTGTGCCACAGATAAGAGTCTTGTGCCTGTGCCAGGCGGCTTTAGGTGAAAGAGTAAACAGCCTAAGTGCTTTGTCACTTCAGAGTACGCTTCAGCATAATTGGCAGGAAAAAAAAAAATAAACACTACTGGTGAACAGAGGACAAGCCACCTGGGTGCCATCTGAGCCAAAGAATGAAGTGTTATCCTAAGTGTACTATGGCAGGCTGGCACCTGATGCCATCCTGTGCAAATCAAACACTGGCATCCCAGAAGGACCTGGACAAGGCTTTCCTTTAGGTGCGTTCTATAGAAATTCCCCAGGGTGGCATGGGCTCAGCATCTTGTAAAAACATACTTAATCCTTTGTGCCTGAATGGCAAAGCAATGCCAACTAGTACCCACGTGATATTTTATAGAATAGCCAGGACCACCACTCAGACCCCCAAGCTATTCATTCTAGAGCCAATTCTGACTAACAGTAGGCACCGGGAAGGAGGGCTGTAGCATGGCATCTCTAATCCCTGCGACAAGCTCACTCATCCAATTAGAGGCGGCATCAGCGGTTCACTATGCCCGCAGCGTCAGAGTGCCAGGGAGATTGCACTGGGCACGGGGAGTGCAGGTGTCAGATGTGAGAATGCAGATCATTATCGGGATGTGAGGAACAACATTGCCTTTGTAATGTTTGCTAACACTGGCTGATAGTTTAACAATGCCCGCCTGGCTAATTGCAGCTTCACAGGGCATTGTGAACAACAATGCCTGAGTGCCCATGTGATGTACACTAGCAGCACCGGGAAGCGGCTGGTGAAATCCAAGCAGCTGCTGTGAGACTTTCTTGAATTGAAGTGCACCAGTTAAAGTCGTTTCGCTCCCCTGATTCTCCCCATGCATACTGGCAGTACCCATGCCATCTCTCCCTCACCACCCTTCATCGGGCCCTGGCGATGCTGAGGTCATTCGAAATGGAAAAAAAAGGAAAACTGGTGATGAGAATGTGTGTGCTGGGGGTTTGGCAAAGTAACCAGTCTGTAAGGTAGAATGAGCAAAGGTGGCATGAACCAAGAAAGCTAAAAGGGCAAAGCGACAGCGAACTGGCAGGGGACCTCAAGATAAAATGTTATAAGGTATTCAGGTGGCATTAAAAAATCAGATGGGGTGACAAAGACAAAGAAAGGGGAAACAAAGTGCAGGGTGACGTAGGACTTGAAGTGCAGTTCAGGATATGGTGGCACATGCTAGACAGATGGCATTAAACTGTCAGAGTGCCAGTGACAGGGTAACATAGATAACTAGACATAGGGCGTTTAGAGTGGGCACAGCTGGGAGTGGGTGTGCATCAAAGCAGCCGTGAGACATGGCAAAGCATGCATGGAAATGTGTAAACTCACACATGTGTGCCGTACAGGTCTTGCACTCTCACTGACAGCAATGCACACACGCTGGCACACGCTGGCACCCTGCTGAACACACACCCCTTCTACACCATCTCTTCTCTTGTGTCTTTGCATTCTTACACACACGCACTGACACACACCTCGGCTTCCACAGCTCCCCCCCATTCACCACACACACACTTGCACAATCACAGTCATTCGCATGCCCACTCTTTACTTTTTCTCAAAGCTGTACACTCTTGGCTCTGTCACACATTATCTTACTTCCTCACTCTCACACTCACTCTCTTGTACCATCTGTTCTCTATCATGTGCACACTCATGTTCACACACACACACTGTACACACTTCTGTCTCGGCCACATGCAGGCCCCTCACGCTCACGTTCACGTGCTGCACACTCGCCTCTCAGTCAGATGCTTGTCTCACATTTAGACTCTCATATGCAGGCTCACTCGTCCTGATACTCCTTTATGCACCCACATGTTGCTCTTTTTCTTTTCCCACACAAACGCTTGTGTGCACACAAGGTGTTCACTCCTCACTCCTGTTCATTCTCCTGCATGCACACACAAACTCACACACACACACAGTACTGGCGCACACTGTGGCACACTCACACCCCTCACTCTCTCCTCGACCACTCATGTTCACTCCCTCTCTCCCTCTCTCTCTCTTTCTCTCTCTCTCTCACTCAGGGTGTTTACTCCTTTGCTTCTCTCCAGCACTCACACTTTGATCACTCTTCTTCCTCTTACACTCTCAATCCTCCCTTGCACACACACACACACACACACACACACACAGCTCCTCTCGGTGTGCCTCACAATAACCCCAGTGGGGGGTGGCATTCCTCCCTGGGCTCCCGGCAGACAGTTGGCAGGCTTTAATGAGCGGCGCTCAGCTCTGCCAGCTCTCTGCCCGCTCTGCTGTGTACAAAGAGAGGCTGGGGCTCCTTGAAGGTGGCCTGAGAGTGGCGCGCTGGATGGGTGCCGGTGCCACCGCTGTGCCCCTTACACAAATGATTTATAGACCTTGACTAGTCCTGACTACTAAGCAGGCCCCACGTCTCACCCCTTGGCACAGTCCACATGGCGGCAAACCCTTAAAAAATTGAACTTCGAGGGTCTCACACACACCCTCATATATTGGTGCGCATCACTAACAGTTTATCTTTTTCTAGCACTTTCTGATCGCTGCTCAGTCTTCATTTCGGTCTTCTTGTATTTCAGCTTCGTCAAATCCTCTTCGCTTGTTTTGCTGCAATGCCATCCTAGTCTTGGTAAGCATGTCACTATTTAGGGGTAGGGTTGTCACGATATGACAGCTGATCACTAGGGGGCGGAGACCGTATGTCATGCTGATGTGATGTCATTGAGGTGGTGCGATTTTAAACCGGTGGGACTTCACTGGTGGTCCTCTAAGGTTCTGGTTATTCTTTAAGACTTGCGACTCTTTGTTTGTTTATTAGCAAATGTTTTATGTGGAAAGACATGTGACGTGGCTCGACCCTGTCTTGAATGTCACTAAAGGTGGTCCTCAGCTAAAGCACCAGGAGGCTCCACCCTCTTATAAAGCACTGGGGCGGTCTTTAGCTGAAATGTCAGGTGACCTTGTCTCCTCCAAAATACCAGTGGGGGTGGTCTGCAGGTACAGCATCAGGTGGACTTACACCATCTTAAATAGCATTGAGTTGGTGCTTGTCTGAAGTGTCAGCTGGTGCCACCATTCTGGGGCCAGTCCTCAGCTAAAGTGTCAGCGGGGGCCCCCACTCCCTTCTAAATAGCACTGGGGTAACAATCTCCAGCTGAACTGTAAGGTTGCCCCACCCCTCTTGAAAACACTGTGGATTGTGCTTAGCTGACATGTGAGGTGGCTCTGCCATCTCTTAAATACTATTAGGGTGGTCCTTAGCTGAAGTGCCAGGTGGTCCCACTCTCTTAAATAGCATTGGGGTGGTCCCAAGTTTAAGTGCCAGGTGGTCCCACTCTCTTAAATAGCATTGAGGTAGTCCCAAGTTTAAGTGTCAGGTAGTGAGACTCTCTTAAATAGCACTGGGGGCAGTTGTCAGCTAAAGAGTCAGGTAGCCACACACTGTGCTGAACTGTGCACACTAAGCTGAAATAGCAGGTGTACCCGCCCCCTCCAAAAATAGCACTGGTTGTAATGCCCAGTTAAAGTGTCAATGGCCCCGCCCCTTTTCAATAGCATTGGGGACAGTTTCCAGCTGCAGTGTCAGGTAGCCACACACTGTGGGCGGTTCTAAGCTGAAACATCAGGTGTTCCCGCCCCCTCGTACATAGCCCTTGGTGCAGTGCCCAGGTAAAGTGTCAGGTGGCCCCACCCCTTTTCAATAGCATTGGAGGATAGTTTCCAACTGCAGTGTCAGGTAGGCACACACTATGGGCAGTACATAGTGTTGAAACATCAGGTGTCTCTGCCCCCTCTTACATATGACTGGGTGCAGTGCCCAGGTAAAGTGTGAGGTGGCCCTGCCCCCTAATCAATAGCTTTGGGGTGGTTCCTAGTTGAAGCATCAGATCAGAGCCCCCTACAGCACACTGCACTGATATCACATTGAGTCTCCCTGCACATGCCACCTCCTCAGGTATACTTCATGTACACCTTGGTCCATCCTCGATTGGTAGACCCCATGCTCAGGACTACCTTATCTGTAGAGCCACCTTGTCAAGTATACTTGGTGTACACAAGCTCATCAAGATCAGAACACGGGCCCAGCAGTCCACAGGTGGTCAGTAGAAGCTGAGGACCTGGGGAGACATGGGCTGTGGTTTGGGGTGTTTCCAAATCTCCAGTGTCGGAGGGGTCCTGTGAAAGTGGGTGAGACACCACAATGGTGCCCGAGTCTCAGAAGACGAAGCTTATTAGTGGTAATTAATGTGAAGTGAAAACCACAGGTTGGCATGTAATGACAAACTGCCGTCACTTCCCCTCAGCCTGCCTCAAGATAAGCCCCTGGGGGTCTCTTTAGTGAAGACAAAGAAAAAAAGAAGGCGGTGCTGAAGACCCACAGGCTGGTATAGTCGCTGGGGTGCTCTAACTAGTTGGCAAGCACCGGGCACCCTGCTGCATAGGAATTGCTGCTGAATTACACCTGGAGGATAAAATTTGCTCAAGGGAAGCCAAATATTAGGAATACGGGCAAAGTGGGAAGAAATCAGAAATGGAAGACTGGAGGTTAAGGTCTCTAAAGTCAGGATCCAAACTGTCCACCTTCTTGTGATGGGACAAAGGGATTGATATCAATTAGGAGGAGGTGCACAACAGGACACAACAAGGTTGTGAACGGTATAAGCAGCTGCAGCTCACTCTGAAAGCAGTGAGCCAATATGGAAAGAGCTGAGCCCCTGCGGACCACCAGCATGTGACCACCAAACTGCCGTCCAGACAGAAATGCATTCAGATCAGAGCAATTCACATCATGCCAGCGCGCTGCCACACTGGCCTGCCTTGCTTTCTTTCTTTCTGGTTGTGGGAACCAATCCTGGACAGAGTGCCAGTCTACAGTAATGTACACTCACAAACTCACCCACATGTGCCCAGACACGTGCCAGGTGAGAGCTGCCAATCAGCCCAAGAGGCAAAGGCAATTTGAGAACTAGAGCTCAGAACACTTTAATTTAAATTTAGGGCCTAAGAAGAACAAATGATAAATGTGTAGATAATATATTCATGTATGAACAATGACAATGGTATTTATTGGTTTTATTCACTGGATGTTCTTTTTTTTGTTTCTTGTTTTACAAAGTAGCTTTTTAGTCTGAGACACTTTATAACCCACAGTGCCTTACATCTTCAGGACAGCAACATGTTGGCAGAACTGCCAGGACACAGGAAGGTGTGCCACTAGGCTGGGGTCAAACCATCATAAGGCTAGGTTAGTCTATCTATCTATCATCTATCTATCTATCTATCTATCTATCTATCTATCTATCTATCTATCTATCTATCTATCTATCTATCTATCTATCTGTTGTATAGTGCCTTTCATATCTATCTATCATATAGTGCCTTTTCTATCTATCTATCTATCTATCTATCTATCTATCTATCTATCTATCTATCTATCTATCTACGTATCTTATAGCGCCTTTTCGTATCTATCAGCCTATCTATCTATTTATTATATTGTGGCATATTACTCAGCTCTGCTGCCCCATGGACTTAGTGTTTGAGCTCAAATCCCAAATCTTCTTTACTTTCTGTGGAGGTTTTCTTTCAGGTAGTCCTTTTTGCCCATCACAATCCCAAAAACGTAGCAGCATAAATATATTTAAAGAGTCAAAATGAAAATGCCCGCTACATCATTTATTCCTAACTACACAGAAGGTCCAACTAACTGGAAAGCAAGAGATACATTTAGAAAGGTCATTCAGAAACGTGGAGAAGGGAGGAGACCTGACGGTGACTTGAATGTCGTTGTACTGATGACATCACTTGATGTGACCTTCTAGGCTGGGGCTGTTTGAGGATTAGCGTAGTTGGCAAGATTCATGACTTTCATGCTTCTTGAATTGAATTGAATTAAGGGCCAATGGGGAAGGCAGCTGGAGCGCATTTCCAGGGCTGTGCCAGTCTGAGTGGTTACGAGGCACAATCTGGAGGATTGATATTATTCCAAAAATCAAATCTACTATTTTAAAGGTTCATGGGCAGTCAGCTGGAGTTCTTTTCCTGGGCTGTACCAATCTGGGAGGAAAGGAGGAACAAATCAAGAATCTGGAGACACTATTTTGCTTGTGTTCAAAGTAGCAAACCACCAGAGCAGGAATGTAGCTGGAGGAGAGCAAATCACCAGCCAGGACCTACAAGTTGGAGAGGGGAACCTTGAAGTCATCAGAAGTATGAGCAGAACTTTGGATGAGGAAAAGGTGATGTGTCCCTTAGGGTGCGGCTGTCAGACAATTAGCGTAGTCGGCAGGATCCACCACTGAGGAGGGAGGAGAGAGCATCCTCCTTGATTAGCACCTGGGATTGCCTCACAGAATCACACCTGCTGATATTAAGAGCTTGCAGACGGGCAGGTGGAGGGTGTTTCCAGGGCTGTGCCAAACCTGAATGCCCTGTTCCACACAATAATATGTCTTTATCAGACTTCACTCCATGGTGCCTCCTGTTTCCTCCCGCTGTTTACCACTCTCATTTCTCTCCTCTGCATTAATGAGTTCTCTCTCATTCTCTCTCATTCTCTCTTTCTCTCTCTCATTCTCTCTCACTCTCTTTCTCTCTTTCTCTCTCTCACTCTCTCTCTCTCTCTCTCTCTCTCTCTCTTCTCTCATTCTCTCTTTCTCTCTCTCTTTCTCTCTCTCTCTCTCTCATTCTTCTCTCTCTCATTCTCTCACTCTCTCATTCTCTCTCACTCTCTCTCTCTTTCTCTCTCTCATTCTCTCTTTCTCTCTCTCATTCTCTCTCTCTCCTCATTCTCTCTCTCTCTCATTCTCTCTCTCTCTCATTCTCTCTCTCTTCTCTCTCTCTTTCTCTCTCTCTTTCTCTCTCTCTCACTCTCTCTTTCTCTCTCTCACTCTCTCATTCTCTCTCTCTCTCTCTCTCTTTCTCTCTCTCATTCTCTCTTTCTCTCTTTCTCTCTCTCATTCTCTCTCTCTTGCTCTGACTAACCGTTGCTCGTCACTAAGCCGCTCTCCCATTAACAGACTCTGGTTTCTTGCTCATCTGTGCATTCTGCTATATTTATTTTCTGGAGACTCCAGTGAGTTTTGCCGGAAGTCTCCCATGGAGGGCAATGAAGGCACAGCCTAGTCGTCTCACGCAATGCCTTGTTATCTGCACCGTGGATTTCTGTTTGCTTCTTTAAAATGCTGTGAGGCGGTGCTCGTTGACAAAGGCGCTATATAAAGCTGACCGACTGATTTCTTGTGGGATGGGAAGATTTTTGCAGAACCTGGCCTTGTCTACTTCATGCGAGGGCCGTCTCATCATCACTTATATTCTAGGCAGCTGAACGGTCTCATTACTAATTTGGCCTCATTTGCCTGATATAGCGCCTTGCAATAATCTGAACCCATTGTGTATTTTCTTTGCACATTTGGGAATTGGATGGCTGAGTCGTAATGCTTGGGGTCATTCCATGAGACACTAATAGGAATTTCACAGCAGCCTTGAGGTTTATAGCGCAGGGACTAAGTCACCGGGCTGCACTCCTCGCGCCAGGCTTGCTGTAATGACATGGAGTCTCCAGGGAAGAGCAACAAATGCTAATTCCACAACCCCCCAGTAATGGCATAAAGGAGGATTGAGTTTATGGCGCGTCATGTCTCTAGAGCTTCTCCTTCTTCACAGTCTGCACGCCCATCTACTTTAAACCTCAAGCAGCTTACAGACCTTTGTATTCTGGGCACCTTAAAAACATCCAGCTGCCGCTTCAAAAAAGACCCAACTGAAGGCAGCCGGAATCTCGTAGGAAATGAGGAGCTATTCCAGTTAAAGCGCTCAGTAGGAGCCGCCTTTTAAGATCAGGCTGTTAAGTGGAGTGGGGGCCATCCGAGGTGGTCTTTTTTTTTTTGTTTCTCTCCAGCCATGCACTTTATGGCACCTTCTTCCAAACCCTGACGCTCTTCAGCTGGCACAACGTGCTGGACGAGGTCTCAGCAGCGCCCCCGCATTTCGTTCTGGCTGGAAGAGGAACTGCAGTTGAATATTTAAAAAATGATAGCAGTGCCACTGCAGGGTGTTGTACCGTCTTAGCCATCATGGATGTCAAGCAAAACGACACAATAGAGAAACTGGAACTTTATAGGGTCCATAGTGTCACACATGTGCGTGTAGCCCAGTGAAATGCGTACTTGGATTAACATGCCACACGTAACTGGTGCCATCATTAGTGAGTAGAGCTACCTTACCACCTGTGCACAGTATACCACTCTGTGACTGACAGGTAGACATGATTGTTATGATCATTTATTTAACAGACTCCTTTGTCCAAAGCGACTTACAAAGCAAGTTATAACACATTGACATTTACCTGCTTGGCAGACACTTTTATCCAAAGTGATTTACAAAAACATAATTGGGTAACATAAGGCCTGGGCCTGTTTGCTCAGCAAGTGTAGGAGGACAAATAACAAAAGTTGATTACCACGAGCAAAAAGAGGTAATAACTAATAATTTACAATCCTAGATTATAATCAATAAGGCAATTAACAAATTAACCAACAATATAAAAGGTGTTTTGTTCCCCCAATCAATTTAAGAGAGACATTCACAGGACAGGTGGCTCTTCAATCACTTCTTAAATACAATGAGGGAGTCAGCAGTAGGGATGAAGGTGGGCAGCTCATTCCATCAACTGGAGACTACACAGTGTGACCCACCAGGGGGCGCACCAGCCGCCCAAACACCCGACACGACCATCGCTGGCACAGAGTGCAGCAAAATACCAGGCTCTGATTCAGTGAGAGACGCTTTCTACCCGATTCTCACCAACGCCAATTACAGTACAGCAGCCTGGGCATACGAAACACATGGCGCCTCTCTCTCTCTTTCTCCCTCCCTGCCTCTTCCCTCTCTCTCTATTTTCTCTCACACTCCCTCTTTGCTCTCTCTCTCTTTTATCTCTCTTTTCTCTCTCACACACACTCTCTCTTTGTTCTCTCTCTCTTTTCTCTCTTTCTTCCCTCTTTCTCCCACAATCTCTGTCTTTTCTCTCTCTTCTCTCTCTCTTCTTTCTCTGTCTTTTCTCTCTCTCCCATACTCTCTCTCTCTTTTCTATCTCTATCTCTCTTTTATTTCTCTACTCTCTCTCTTTTTTCTTTTTTTCTTTCTCTCTCTTCTCTTCCCCCACACACTCTCTCTTCTCTCTCTCTCTTTTTCTCTCTCTCTTCTCTCTCTCTCTCACACACTCTCTCTCTGTTCTCTCTCTCTTTTATCTCTTATTCTCTCTCTCTCTTTTCTCTTTCTTCCCTTTTTCTCCCACAATCTCTGTCTTTTCTCTCTCTTTTCTCTCTCTTCTCTCTCTCTTCTTTCTCTGTCTTTTCTCTCTCTCCCACACTCTCTCTCTCTGTTCTCTCTCTCTCTCTTCTCTCTCTCTTTTTCTTTTTTCTTTCTCTCTCTTCTCTCTCTCCCACACACTCTCTCTTCTCTCTCTCTCTCTCTTTTCTCCCTCTCTTTTATTGCTCATTCTCTCTCTTTTCTCTCTCTTTCTCTTCTCTCTCTCTCACACTCTCTCTCTCCTCCCTTCTGCCTCATCTCGTCCACTGACAGGCTTTGTTCCTCTTCCTCCTGTCTCTCGCTCGTCCCTGTGAGGCCGCTGGCTCTCTGAGAACATTCCAGGTGGCCTGGTATGGAGGTCTGGATTCACTTCCAGGTGTGATGGAAGCCCAAAGTAGGGCTCTGCAGCTCCCCCTGGTGGCATCCACTCAACCCAACAGGCCTGTGCTGACAAATAGTGATTGCCAAACAGCCGTGCAGGCGTCCGAGGTGCTGTTATAACCCTGGGGGTTCCTGCTAACTATAGCGCCCTTCAAAAGCTACCCCCACCAGTCCTTCCTTTAAGATGGCATCCTGGCAGGACACACTGTTGGATCTGCCCGAGATGAAGCCTTGTGTAGGTCACGTCCCTGACGCCCTTTGACAGCTCTGTGGTGGTGGAGAGGTTGGAATGGAAGAAATGGATTCTGAGGAGGGCCGGGCTTTACAGACATCATGAGTGGAGATCAGAAGGATCTGTGATTGATTTATTGATTAATTGATTGATTGACTGATTGATTGATTAATTGATTGATTGATTGATTGTTGATTGATTGACTGATTGATTGGTTGACTGATTGATTGATTGACTGACTGATTGATTGATTGATTGACTGATTGATTGATTGATTGATTGATTGATTGGCTGATTGATTGATTGATTGATTGATTGATTGATTGATTGATTGATTGATTGATTGATTGTAATTGGTGTGCCAATCTGTGAGTGCCAGGATTCTGGCCGGGTTGTAGAGGCTGCAATCCTTATTTCTCTCAATGAGCCGCAGATCAGTTTCGAACTTTGACGTAATGTGTTTTCCTTTTCTGTTTTTTTGGTTGACATTCTGTTTCTCTCCAGTAACAATCAGAGACCGAGAGCAAATGTACAAATTCAGCAGGGGCTCAATTCCTGATCTCGCCCCCGTCCTCAAGTGCTAGCTGGGGGGCCGAGTCCGTGGCACTTTCCCAATGGGAGGTCACCTGCAGGGGTTTCCCAGGGAAGTCAAGGGGGAGTCCTTGGGTTTCAGGAAGCCGGCGGGCGACATTTAGCAAGCAGGCGGGGACCCCGTCTTTGTGGCTTAAGAGGAACGAGTGACAGCTGGTGGCTGGAGAGCTGACCAATGTCTGGACCAGAGTGGCACAGCTGGTAGAGCCAAGATGCTGCTATCTGCTGCCAAGGCCCCATCTAAGGTGTCCTGAGCTAATTGACAAAACAACAGTTACGGGTGCAAATTTGAATAGTGGGTGAAGCTTGGGTGGTCCGGACATTAAGGCTCAGTGCCAGGGAGGGAAGGGAAGGGAAGGAATGGAGCGTTTCATGCCAAGGGTCTCATGTCAGGTACAGGAGAAGGTGAGGCGATGATTTCACAGCCATTGCTTTGCTAGCTACCAGTTTCCAGTACCCCCCCCCCCTAGTTGGCATAGAATGGGCACTTCCAGTGAAGGTGCACCTTGTCACTCCTTATCACTCCCGTATTTAAAGAGATGCCATAAAGTGACTTCCTAGCATGTCACCCGCACGCCCGATGTTTGGCTGTCATAAACGGGACGTCTCTGGACATGAAGGGTCCACACGCGCTGCTCGTAAACGTTGGCACCTCGTAAATTTAGTGGCTTTTATGAGGCTGATACACTTCTCTGGAAGTTTTATTTTTACACTTCATCTTTTATTAGCGCGGCCACAATTCTCGATCCAGGGTTACCTGAGCGATTAAGGATCGTGAATATTTCATCGAATCCTACCAGGCAGCACCCAGGAACGCCAATTAGCCTTCATGAATATTCAATCAGCTTTTATTTGCCCCAATTCAAATATTTACATAATTACTGGCACCTTCTACCCCTCCTGGGGCACAGGCCACCGCTAAGGGTCCCCCAGGCGTCTCTCTTCTGTACAGCGGGGCCCGTCCTCCCGTTGTCACCCAGCACCTCAGGTTTCTCAGCCTCGCTCCTTTCCTTTTGCCTTGGGGGGGGAAGGGGGATTCCAGGTCAGGGACTGTCTGGTGACGCTGGTGGGACGCTTCATGAGGGTCTGTCCAGTTCATCCCTCAGTTTCTGTAAAGCATCTGCCATAAAGGTCATTGGTGCTGATGGTGCTGGGCCAGCAGCTTTCTGTAGAGATGTCAGGTCAAGTCAAGTCAAGTGACATTAGTGTCACATCATCCATACACTCTGTTGCAGCATACAGTCAGTCATTATCCAACCCGCTATATCCTAACTACAGGGTCACGGGGGTCTGCTGGAGCCAATCCAGGCCAACACAGGGCACAAGGCAGGAACAAATCCTGGGCAGGGTGCCAGCCCACCACAGGGCACACACACCCACACACACCAGGGACAATTTAGGATCGCCAACCCACCTAACCTGCTTGTCTTTGGACTGTGGGAGGAAACTGGAGCACCCGGAGGAAATCCACACAGACACGGGGAGAACATGCAAACTCCACACGGGATACAGTGGCATCAAATAATGTTGTCGCTGTGACAAATACAGGACAAGTGCAAGACAAGTAAAGAACCAAACTATACTGTAATAACAAGAAGATATATAGTGGGACCAGAAGGGGGTGCCACTGAGCACCAAATCCCAAAACACAATGACACCAAGACAGACTGGAATTTAAAATTAAAGGAGTTCATTGTGTTGGTTTGGACGAGTGCAGAGGAAACATGCTGGGTATATTGGGGAAAGGTGTTAAGGATGGAGCTGACAGGTAAGAGGAGAAGAGGAAGGTCTAAGAGGAGGACATGAAGGTTATGGGTTTGACAGAGCAAGATGACGAGGACAGGAAGATATGGAAGAAGATGATCTGCTGTGGCGACCCCTAACGGGAGCATCTGAAAGAAGAAGAAGTGAAGTCCTATCCTGGCAGCGCCCCCTAATGGCCTGCTAAAGTACACATCCCAGACAACCCTGTAGTTGCCAGACTGGGACAATACCAGAGGAACACTGACACCTCTCATGGTGGGGGAACAAATCATCCCCTGATGTTTAGACTCCAATAATCCATCCATTTTTCTCTCATTCTGACTGGGATGAGAATTGGGAACCAACTTATCTCCATTCACGTGATCCCTCCATTATGGCTTCCTGGCTAGGTAAGGTATGGCAGTCCAACCCGGTTGGGACACCTGTCCATCCGTGACAGCATCTACAATACATAAATAATAGGTGACAAATGAATAGAGTCATAAATAAAAAATAGATAGATAGATAGATAGATAGATAGATAGATAGATAGATAGATAGATAGATAGATAGATATGAAAGGCACTATATAATAGATAGATAGATAAATAGATCTGAATGGCGTTATATAATAGATAGATAGATAGATAGATAGATATGAAAGGTGCTATATAATAGATAGATCGACAAAGATAGATGTGAAAGGCGCTATATAATAGATAGATAGATAGATAGATAGATAGATAGATAGATAGATAGATAGATATGAAAGGCACTATATAATAGATAGATAGATAGATAGATAGATAGATAGATAGATAGATAGATAGATAGATAGATAGATGTGAAAGGCGCTATATAATAGATAGATAGACAGATAGATATGAAAGGCACTATATAACAGATAGACAGATAAATAGATCTGAAAGGCGCTATATAATAGATAGATAGATAGATAGATAGATAGATAGATAGATAGATAGATAGATAGATAGATAGATGTGAAAGGCACTATTTAATAGATAAATAGATGCCAGACACAGCATCAGTAACATGTGTCCCGTATATAAAGAGACTACTAAGAGCAGATCTGAGGGTACGGGGGGGGCAACACAGAGTTCAGAGTCTGGACCACCAAGGGGTACAAGCTGTTGCAGAACCTGGCAGAACTGGTTTGGATGCTGTGGTACCTTCTGCCAGATAGAAGTGGGGCCAAGAGACCATAGGAACGGTTGGAGCGGTCCGTCACAATGCTGGGGGCTTTGCGGATGCAGTGCTCAATTAAGATGGGGGTCCCAATGCTCTTTTCTGTTATTCACACTCTCTGCTGTAGGGCCTTGTGGTTAGACACATTGCAGTTCCCAAATCAGACGGTGATGCTGCTGGTCAGAATGCTCTCGATGGTTGCCCCTGTAGAATGTGGTGAGGAAGGGTGGGAGGGGAAAGGCTTGCCATTCCACAGCCGTCGAGGGATGTGGAGATGCTGCTGTGCCACCTTCGCTATGGAGTTGGTGTTAACTGACCAAGTAAAGTGAGTCACCAGGTGCCCACCATGGAATCTGTTCCTCAATAAACTGGACTTGACTTGCTTTGGGTTCCATGGGCCCAGAAAGGCTCTATACTGTACTGCCTGGTAACCATCAAGTCTAAATCAAGTAATATTAGCCCACCTTTTATCGGCCTCTGCCTAATCATCCAGCATCTTAATTGAGATGCCGCCCATCCTAAGAAACCCCCAAAATAAACTTTGATTTTGTCAAATATCCTAAATCAGACAATTCCAGTCCCCCAGTTCAACTGGCATCACAAATCAATAGACCCAAAATGGCCGACAAATTGACTGAATTACACCAACACAGACCCTAATTCTGTCACAAAATGAAACAACAGGCTGCTCTGTCACCCCTGACCAGTCTTTAATAAACTTCGTCTGCTCTCTTTTCAAAAACTGCTGGCCATCCAACTCTGCCGATGAAACGTCTGAAGAGATCGAGTACTGCGCATGCTCACCTCGCAATCGCACCACGCCCCTTCGCGTTTACGCGCCCGAGACTTCAATAGCTGCTCGAGTTTTTCACGTGAGCGTTACATTCTAATGAAATACTTCAGCTGCCTTTATTGATTTTAAATCGCTCTTTTTATGACGCGCGTACCCTTTATTCCAACCAAATGGTGTCAATTGAAGTGCAAAACAAACAAAATTACGTGACAGTCAGTTAGCTGGGGGAGGGGGGAGTCGGGGTGTTGGTGGTGGTTGGCTCCTTTAAACTCTTATGGACTACGCAGCGTCTCAAACGTAGCAAAACTTAACGAGTCTGCGTCTTTAACTGTGGCGATTCCGTCCGATGTCCTTACTTTGTAGCAACTCGCAGTTGTTTGTTCAAAACCGCCATTATAAAGAGTGATTGGCAAAACAAATAAGAAGATCAGGGCCTTTACTGTGAGATTATTCTCACTATTTATCGTCCTCCAAAACAATATTATTATTTTTTAAGTAGTCTGATCGACTGATTCTAAGACAGTCATTGTTGTGGGCGTTTTTTAATATTAGACTTACCCAATTTTTGTATGGTTTCAGAAAGTGACACAACACATTAACGCGCATTCCCAGTGGAATTGTGTGCGTGTGTGTCTTTTACAAATGTACTTGAAATCGAAGTGCGGGGTGAGGGGGGTCGGGTCCCCCTTTGTGCTTCGGCCGACAAAAGTCAGGACAATTTGTCAAATTCCAGGACGCGATGCATAAAACGGAGACGTCTAGTCAGCCCAGAGCCGGTCAATTTATTAGGCGACATACACGGCCGCGTTTAGGGCACCGTTACTCGAGGGGCGCCATTTATGAAAGTAGGTGTGCGCGTTCCGAATGCTGAGACGCGCCGTTCACGTCAGTCAAGCGGCCGACGCGCTCCGGATACTAAGGATCATCCAAACACCCCCCCACCACTATATCCAACACGTTCTTCGTGGTATAATAATAGTAAAAGCGCGTTCTGGGCGTTTTGGTAACTCAAGGGGCGCGCGCTCTGGACACCATGTCAGTTATGCCTTAGTAAGCCACCGCATTTTTGTACAAGCCTGGCAGCCTTGTGCGGAGTCTGAAATTGAGGCTTGGGGTGGCCGGACGAACCATAAAACAAAAAAATAATAATAGTAATAATCGAATCTTATCATTCTCAAGCGATGTATTTACATCATATCCCAAGTCGCATTTCATAAATTGCTTGTACTATAAAGGTACAAAATAACCTTAATCACACTTACAAAACCCCGTTTAAAACTTTGAGCTTGTGAATCATCCCACAAGTTCCATTAACGATACTGAAATGACAGAAAACTTGCGCCCGCGGTGCTCTCTGGGTTAGGCTTCAGCTTCCCTGCATTTCTGCTCTGGATGCGTGGGTTTAGGAAATGGACGGGCTGATGGAAAGCTAAACCCTTTTCAACTTTTGATCTTCTTCTTTGAAAAAGACATTTTTGTTTATTACATATGCTGTCACGGTCGTGTGCGTCGAGTAGGTTCTATTCGCGACGCGGGCACGCGGACACGCACGCGCTCGTCACATTGCGGTCATTTAAATGGCTACCTGAGGATCAGCTATCTGAAGTGCAAAAAATACAAGTTGAAGTTCACTCTCTCAAGATAAATTTGAAACATTAAAGACATCCGTAATCCATGTAGTGCAGAATGATTATCTGTTTTAAGGGTAGGTGACGTTAAATGACCGTATTCAAAGATTATTATTCACATATTTACATTAGCTGTTGTGTTTAAAAATGAGGGAGAAAAAACATTTAATTGGAGATTTATTTAGTGCTTCCTTTCTTTAGCTCCCTATGACCCCCCCTAAACTCTGCTTATGTTGGCAGCATGTTTTAATAAGGCATCGAGCTCTGCTACCCAGCAGTCCATGTTTATGGTTGGCTCATTTATAAGGACAACTTTGATTAAAAATTTACTTGACAGCATTACCTGATAAAGGAAGAAAGTCTAACAATTTGTGCTACTTGAAAGTTTTCGAATTTGTTAGATAAAATTAATGAAAACTAACACATGATTTATTCAGAAGCATTTCTTTGAAATAAACATCACTTTAGCTATAAAGCTGCAAAAACTGCTCTCGGTATTACATTCCAATCGGATGTCCCAGACCAACAGACATACCCATCAACTTATACTGTGGCAGTAGAATTCGACAAAACAGCACGAATCGATAAATACCCCCCCGCCCCCCAAAAAAACAAAGAATTCAAGTGTAGCAAAAACAGCTTAGAATTCTTTTGTTTTCATTTCTGTTTTGTAATCAAATAACATAATATTCTCAAATCGGCTTAATGTGTAAATATTTATTCTCCGTCCTGATAAAAATCTTAAGCATTTGGCAGCGCGTTGTACTCGCCGGCGATCTGCACGTGACCCTCGTGGCTCACCGAAACAGTCTAGAAACCACGCCCATCCGCCCTTCGCTCCGCCCCCAGCAGAAAAGCCGCGCGCGTGACTAGGAGGAGCTGTGCGCCCCACTGCCCCGGAGCGCGCTATTAGGGAGTGATGGCATGCGCCCTCTGGCCAACCTCCCCCCCCCTTCTGCACAACCTCGCTCTTTTTCCTCTCCCTTTCAAGCCGCGGGCCTGCCAGTTTAATGATAGGGTAGCGCAGAAAGGCACGATGTGCTCCGACGCCGCCCGGCCCAGCGACGAGCCTCGGCTTGCCTGGGACACGTCACGCCACGTCAGCGGCTGCCGGCCGAGCAGGAAATTGGAACGAAGCGCTGCGGGGCAAAAAGATCGCGGTCGTTCATCAATATGCTATAAAGCGCCTTTTTACCCTTTTCCAAGAGGTCTGTGTCGCCAATGCTTGATGCCATCCTTGCCCTGTTCTATCCGCTGGGATGCCAAGTCCATTCACCCAAGCAAACCCCAATTCAAATTTGGCCCCATAAAGGCATTTTTTTGTGCCGAGCCTACCCATGCAGTGGGCATTATTTTTGTGATGCCCTGTGAGTGGCTGCCGTCTTGAGCTCTCATTGCCTGATCAGCTTCAGTAATACTTCACACTAGGCCTGCTGACCATCCAGCCCTCTCATGACCCTCTGGGGTCCCTCTGATTCACTGCGGAGTGACCCTCTTATTAGGTCACTGAACTGTCTGCCGAGGACCTTGATCACCCCAGCCAAGGAGGTAGCGGTCAGCTCAGTGACGTGGCCGTGAAGCCGTATCTCAAAGATCTCATTTCCGGGATGTTATTAGATGCAGTGAGAAGGAAGATGGCAGGGGGAAGCGAGGGGGTTGTGCAGTTGGAGTGGCAAAACATGAAATAAAAAAAAAGTCACCCACTGGGCATGTTGGGGATGAAGTGGATGAGAGCTTGGGTGGGAATTGTGTTCTCCGGGGTCCAAAGGAAAGCAGCCCAGGGACACATTCAAAAACGAGACCCCGATTTATGCAGCCTCAGCACTGGCGTTGTGCCCTGTAAAAGGCACTATATGCAATTAGCATGAGCTGAAATATAACAACTGGAACTTCCAGTGCTCTGAAGACTGATTTTGTGCAACATTTGCAACACTGACATTTAAGACAAAACATTATTGTTGTCGTGCAAATGCCTGATGTGTGAAAGGTCTACACGCTGTAAAGGTTCTTTATCCAAAAGACGCTATATGAAATGAAGCTTTATCAGTCACTGATTCCCAAAAAAGAAGTTCGACAGCGTCTGCCCCCTGTGCTGTGGGGCTGATCTTTAGATTTAAAAATCAGATCTGTTTATTTCATCCACGTTCAAACCGGCCAAATCCAGTCCAATTCAGGGTCGTGGAGCCTGTCCTGACAGCAAAGCAGGAAACACCAAACGGGATGCCAGTCCATCGCATGGCCCGCTCATGTAGTGTACAATTTGGAATCATCATGCATGTGTATGGGGATGTGGAAGGGAAACCTGCAAAACACCAGGAGAACACGCAAACTCAACACAGAAAAGAAGAAGCTGGACTAAGCACTGCGCCCCTCGGGTCCAGAGATGTTTTAACATAAATCTGTTAGGGGTTGAGGTCACGATAGTGAGTAGGGTGAAGTGCAGGATCATCAAATTTGATAGATAGATAGATAGATATGAAAGGCGCTATATAATAGATAGATAGATAGATAGATAGATAGATAGATAGATAGATAGATAGATTTGAAAAGCACTATATGATAGATAGATAAATAGATAAGAACAACTAATGCCAGAGACAGCAGTAGTAACATGTGTCCCGTATATAGAGAGACTACTAAGAGCAGATCTGAGGGCACGGGGAGCAGCACAGAGCTCAGAGTCTGGACCATCAAGGGGTACAAGCTGTTGCAGAACCTGGCAGAACTGGTTTGGATGCTGTGGTACAAGATGGAAGTGGTATCAAGAGACCATGGGAAGGGTGTGAGTGGTCCTTCACAATGTTGGGGGTTTTGCAGACATCAAATTTGAGGTGCCACGTCTGACTTCACCCTCCCCCCCCATGCTCTCCCCTATTTGGTGACTGCTAAGCACCCTTTGATTCTCCATTTTACCTGTGGTGTCTTGTTTGCCACCACATGGTCTGGGCAGGCAACTAACTTAATATATAAATGGGTTATTTCATTAGGAAACAATTGCTATGACTTCTGTAAACAAGATCAGCACTGCAAGCAGAATTGCTGGGCATTGCCCTGCCTGTGCCCTCCTCCAGCAGCAGGGCTGTCTGGCACCCGGCGACCGCTGCCATCTCAAGTGACTAACATGGCTGATGACTTCAGCTGTAATTATTCGGTCCTCGTTAGCCTGGTATCTGATGAGAGAAAGGAGGGATGGGGGTGGAGAGGCCGGGCAGGAGGATATGAAACAATTATCTGAATCAATGATGCGAGCGTTGGGCAGCAAATTAGAGTGCCGCTTCAGGGAATGAGCAACTAAAGAAAAAAAAAAAAACGAGACTTATCTGTGGCCGCGGTTTATTAAAGATCTGATTGCTGCAGAGAGGAGCGATGGCACTGACATACAAATGATGCCATTGGAGGTTTAGCCACTTGGAGGCAAGAAAAGTACTCCAGATGGGCACGGCAGCTTAGGAGACAGAAATGTGACGCCCAGGAGGGCAAGGAGGACGGAAAAGGTGTGGGGTGGCAGTCAAGGTGCGGTACTAGTGCAGATGGTGACAGGACAGGGGCTCCTTGATGAGGAGCACTAAACTGGCACCCGGAGAGACCTTAAATTCACACCCCTGTCAGTGTTCCATGCTAAAGTCCTCACACCCCTGTCAGTGTTCCATGCTTATTGCCTCTCGAGCCCTTTCTGTCAGTCCTCTTTTTCATTCTCATACTATTTCAGTATGTCCAGCCTCACATTTTTTTCTTTCTTCTCCTCACTCATGTTGTCTCTCTCATTCACTCCTTCCACTCACTGCATGTTTCCCTTTTTCTCTCCTTCATCCTTTTACACTCTTACCCCCTTTTCACATCTCCTCACTCTTTCATCTCCTTTTCTTTCTCTTCTCCATGCCCGCTTTGCCCAGTTCCTTTCTCACTCTTTTTCACCCTCCCACTCTCACGTGTTCTTGTTTCTCCCACTCACCATTTTTCTCTGTTTCAGTCCTTCCCTTCATTTCATTTTGATCTCTAGCCCCTCATTCTCTCCCTCTTCTTCTCATACCCCTACTCTCCCTTTTAATGTCCCCCTTCTGCTGCTTCATCCTTTCCTCTGTCTGTTTCAAGCTTTTTCTCTCACTCCTCTTTTTCAAACCTTTACCCTCTTTCTTCCACTTGTCCTTGCCCCCCTTTCTCTCATTTTCTCTTTTAATCCTTTCACTGTTTTATATGTGTTCTTCCTCTCCATATTTTTCAAATCCCATCTTTCTCCTTCCCTTGTTCCTGTCACTGTTTATTTGCCACCTCTCCTCTTATTCCCTCTTTCCTCTCTCTTCGTTTTTTCACATCTTCTCTTACACTGCATCTTCTCCTTCCTCATTCCACTGTTGATTCTTTAATTCTCTCACTCTTGCTCCTTCTCTCATTCCCCTTTTTTGTAATGTTCTACACTTTTCCCTTCCCCACTTATTACTCATTTTGCAGATCCCCTCTCCCACTCTTTTCCCCCATCACTCACTAATTTTCCTCTCCTAAGTCCCCATCCTTCCTTTAGTTTCCCTCAGTCTTGGTGTCTACATTGTTAATAACTCTCGCTCTCTGTTCTCTCTCTCTTTCTCTCTTTCAAGCTCCTTCTCTCACTCCTCTTTTCAAACCTTTACCCTCTTTGTCCCACTTGTCTTTGGCCCCCTTTCTCTCATTTTCTCTTTTAATCCCTTCACTGTTTTATATCTGCTCTTTGTCTGCATTTTTCAAATACTGTCTTTCTCCTTCCCTCGTTCCTCTGTTTATTTGGCCCGCCTCTCTTTCTCTTATTCCCTCATTTAATCCCTTCGCTATTTCACATCTTCTCTTACACTGCATCTTCTTCAGTTTTTCTCCTTCCTCATTCCACTATTGATTCTCTAATTCTCTCTCTCTCATTCCCCCTAATTCTCTCACTCTCACTCCTTCTCTCATTCCCCCTTTTTCATACTGTACCACACTTTTCCCTTCCCCACTTATTACTCATTTTGCATATCTCCTCTCCCACTCTTTCTTCCCCTATCACTCACAATTTTCTCTCTCCTAAGCCGTCATCTTTTCTTTCCTTTCCCCCAGTCTTGGTGTCTGCATTGTATTTGCTCTCTCTCTCTCTCTTTCAAGCTCTTTCTCTCACTCCTCTTTTTAACACATTTACCTTCTTTTTCCCAGTTTTCCTTGGCCCCTTCCTCTCATTTTATCTTTTAATCCCACTCACTCTTTAATGTCCTCCCTTTGCATTCTTTGTTTATCAAATCCCCCAGTCTTTCTGTCTTCCCTTTGTTCAGCTCTCTCTCTCTTTCTTACACTCTCACTCTTTCCTCTCTCTTATCCACTCACCACTTCTGTTATTTCAATCCTTACCTTTAATTCTCATCTCTACCCTTACATTCTCTCCCTGTTCTCCTCCTGCCCCTACTCTCAGTCTCCATTTTTAATTTCCTCCTCCTGGCTCATTTCTCTCACTGTATATTTTCTCCTTCTCTTTCTCTTTTCAAGCTCTTTCTCTCACTCCTCTTTTTTAAAATTCAAACCTTCGCCCTCTTTCTCCCAGTTTGCCTTGGTCCGTTCCTCTCACTTTCTCTTTTAATTCCCCCACACCCTTTTATGTCCCCGCTTCCTTTCCACCTTCATCCAGTTCCTCAGTCTTTCTCTTTCCCCCTTGTGCCCCTCTCTCTGTCTTTCTTCCACCTGCACTCTTGCATTTTCCTCTTTTATCCACTCGCCACTTCTTCTGTGTCAGTCCTTCCCTTCATTTAATTGGATTGCTACCCTCTAATTTTCTCCCTCATCTTTTCATGCCCCATCTCGAGGTCTCCATTTTCAATTTCCTCCTTCTGCTCCCTTGTCCCTCTCGCTGTATGTTCTCTCATCCTCTCTCTCTCTATCTGTTTCAAGCTCTTTCTCACACTCCTCTTTTTCAAACCTCCACCCTCTTCTTCCCTGTTTTCCTTGGTCCTTTCTTTTCATTCTTTTTTTTTTATAATCCCACTCACCATTTTCGGTCCCCACTTCTGTTCTTCCCTTTATCAAATCTCTCACTCCCTCCTTCACACCCTCGTTCCTCCCTCTCTTTCTAACAACTGTGACATTTTCCTCTTTTATGCACTCCCCACTTCTTCATTGTCAGTCCTGCCCCTCATGTAATTCATAACACTGCCCTCCAATTCTCTCATTTCCCCCTTTGCTCCCTCATTCCTCTCTCTGTATGTTTTCTCTCTCTCTCTCTCTCTCTCTCAAATCAAGAATCTGGAGACACCATATTGCTTGTGTTCAATGTAGCAAACCACCAGAGTAGGGATGTAGCTGGAGGAAAGCAAATCACGCCAGGACCTACAAGATGGAGAGGGGAACCCTGAAGTCATAAGAAGTGAGAGCTCTGGATGAGGAAAAGATGATGTGTCTCTTAGGGTGCGGCTGTCAGACGATTAGCGTAGTCGGCAGGATCCACCACTGAGGAGGGAGGAGAGAGCATGCTCCTTGATTAGCACCTGGGATTGCCTCACAGAATCACACCTTGCTGATGGGTAGGTGGAGGGTGTTTCCAGGGCAGTGCCAATCTGAGTGCCCTGTGACCCCCCCCACAATCATATGTCTGTATCCGACTTCACTCCATGGTGCCTCCTGTTTTCTCCTGATGTTTATCACTCCCATTTCTCTCCTCGGCATTAATGATTGCTCTCTCTCTCTCTTTTTCTATCTCTCTCTCTCTTTCTCTGTCTCTCTCTCTCTATATATATATATATATAGATATATGTATATTATGTACGAATCTGATTCAAACCCTTTCTCTCACTCTTCTTTTTCAAACCTCCCGTTCTTTTTCTCAGTTTTCCTCGGTCCTTCCACCCTTGACTATTTTATGTCCTCTCTTCCGTTCCACCTTTTTTTTTGTTAAATCCTTCTCTCTTTCATCCCACCCCTTTGCCCTCTCTGTTTATTCTCCCACCCACTAATTCTCTCTTTCTCTCAGCACCTCTCATGCCCTTCATCTCACTCCTCTTTTTCAAGCCTCAACCTTTTCTCTTCCCGACTCCCTGTTTCTGTTGTTCCCTTATTTAATCCACTGACATTTTTCATATCCACCCCCCTTACACTCTGTCTTCTTTCACTCTTTCACACTCCCTTGTTCCTCCATCACTCTCTTCCTCTTTTCTCACAATCCTCTTGTTCAGTCCACCCCTCATCCCCATTTGCCTGTGTCTCCCTAAGCCCCTTCCTCACATTCCCCCTTTTTAATCTCCTCTCTTATGCCCCCGTTCAGTTTGCACAACTCCTGCCACACTCCACTTGACCTCAGACGCTGGCCACACCCTCAGGAGCTGCAGGTCCCAACACGTCCTGATTACTGATCACACGGCCTGAGTAAATTCCAGAGCCCACTGAGCAGCATTCCTGCACACAATACGCCACGTTTGACTTGTCACCGAGCCCGACTGCGTTGAAAAGATTAGCCGCTCCATGAAAGCAGGTATGTCCAGTTTGGCCGCACGTGGCCGGCAGAGAGCCTGGCGCTGCGCTGGCTGTTCTGATGTTCCTCGAGTTTTGTCTTTATGGAAATCCTGTTTCCTTGTGGGTCTTTGTTGTTGCAGAACAGTGGAATGTCCCTGCAGCTCTAAATGATGCCCACAGGGCAGTGACCCCCAAAATAAACTAACATTAAAAGAGAGGTGGCTGGCCACTTATTAAACAAACATTCAGGTTTGCACTGTGATTGTGGTAAACGGATGTTTGGGTTCATCGATTCTGTGTCTCCCTCCGTCATTGGTCATTCTTAACACCACCAGGCCTGCCACTACTTTGAGCTCCGTGCCACCAGGGTGCATTATGGTGACAAACCTGACACACTGGGGGGATGTCCATGTTCTTTAAAGACACTATGTGTCTTCTCTTGGGACGGTCTAGGGGGTCATCTGTCATGTCTCTCCATACATCTGGAGTGGGTCCCCATACGGGTCTCCATGTTTTCCATGAGTATTTCTCATCATGTGAGGTGAAGCAACTTCACTTATTAATGATGGCACTGGAGACTGGTGATGAGGTGCATTCTGATTGGCACAAATGAGTAAGAAATGCACAGGACTTGACACATGTCGGTAGTGACCCTATGGACTTCTAGTGCCGCTGACATCTGTTAGTACTATATCTAGCTATCAGTCCATTGTATAGTGCCTTTCAGGACTATCTGCCCATTACAATCAATATGCTCTGAGACTTCACAGGTGAGGAAGACCAAAGTGCAGAGGTTGGGACATTCTACCCAGTAATGCTGGCATCGGAGCGTGGAGACATGTTGCATGTTCTTTAGCATACATCTGGGCTCAGTATGAAGGGCAATAAAGAGCCTATAAGGAAATAGCAGAGTCAGACACTAGGGGGCGATGTAGTCAGCATTACAATTAGTGACAGTGACACTAGAGGGTGATGTAGAATTAGTGACAGTGACACTAGAGGGCGATGTAGAAATAGTGACAGTGACACAAGAGGGCGATGTAGAATTAGTCACAGTGACACAAGAGGGCAATGTAAACAGTGTTACAATTAGTGACAGTGACACTAGAGGGCGATGTAGAAATAGTGACAGTGACACAAGAGGGCGATGTAGATAGTGTTACAATTAGTGACAGTGACACAAGAGGGCGATGTAGAATTAGTGACAGTGACACAAGAGGGCAGTGTATAATTAGTGACAGTAACACAAGAGGGCGATGTAGACAGCGTTAGAATTCGTGACAGTGACACAAGAGGACAGTGTAGCCAGTGTTACGATTAGTGACAGTGACACATTACATTATTTAATGGTAAATTTAGATTGTAATTTGAGGTCAGGCAGTTCCCCTTAGTACTGGTGGCACTGGAGTGTGGAGACGTGATACACGTTGATAACGTAGGCAGTAAAAATGTCACCGTACATAGAAATGTATAAAAGAGTCAGGTGGAAGCCAGACACTCGAGGTCAGCGTAGTCAGGGACATCAATATTTAAAGGTGAGGAAGACTCTGATGCTTTGAGGTCAGGTCCTTGTGCTCACTAATGATGGCATCAGAGAGTGGGGACAAGTTGCATTGTGGTGCTCACACAGTCACAGACATTTTCAGTCAGGGGGCCCAAACGTTTGCATGCGTCTGCACACACGCACACACACACACACACACACACACACACACACACACCTACAGAGTGTCCATTTCTCTCTCTCTTGTTTTACTCGGCCATTTTTGTGTGTGACTTTGTTAACATCTGAGGCCAGGCTGGCAGCTGCTCTGTTATCCTGAGGATGTGCTTGAGTGTCCAGACCTCCTTCAGGCGGCCGGGACCCTCGAAAGCGGCCAGTCCCTCCTGC
Organism: Polypterus senegalus; assembly: GCF_016835505.1. Lineage (NCBI taxonomy): Eukaryota > Metazoa > Chordata > Cladistia > Polypteriformes > Polypteridae > Polypterus > Polypterus senegalus. The sequence continues at coordinate 157,930,483 of NC_053166.1, read as the reverse complement.
AGGCCACCTGCTCTGGGTAGGATTTCACAGCACCTGTCTCCCTTCCCCCCGCTCTGTACAGCTGACCGTCAGACAGCTGCTGATGCCAGGCTGTTTAGCGGGTGCCCGTCACTCATCACTCACCTTTCTGAGGTTTTGACCTCTTTTGACATGAAATAAAAAAAAAAAACAAAACAGAAAACGAGGCACTGAGCAGTGAGGGGCTGAGTGGGCTGCCAGGCTGCAAACAGACAATGGGGAGGGGGTTGGAGGGCAAAACGGTGCCGTTACAGGCGGGCACCTCATATAAGGCAATCAGTCAATTGCATGAAGCAGCCTTTCACATAGCAAACCAGAACAATCCAGAAGTGAAACAAATTGAAGGACCCATCAAGAACTGCCCCCCCCCATCAACCTGAACATATCCCACCCTCAACTGGACATGGATGTAGAATGACAAGAGTGTGTTGTCACAGACTGGCATCTCAATCAACTGATCAGTTCATTAAGTACCTTTGGAAAGAGCGCCACCTGTTGGAAAACTGGGACAATGCAGAAGGCTGGTCTCAGCACTGACTTTCCTATTTGAAGCACAAGGTGAGAAAGCTTTCAAGAACTGACCCCAACACTGACCAGCATTTCATCAGTAACCTTGAGGGGCTGCTAGCCACATTGCCCTTTGTCTCTCCCTGCTACCTTGTACCCTGCATGCCAGCTCTGAATCAGTTGAGTTCTGCTGCCACCTCTGTATGGTCTCAGGCTAGATAGTGACAATGTCTCATCATGTCAGGCCCACGCGTGCAGGTCACCAGGTGAGCCTTTTATCCCACGGCCACCCCACTGGTGGTGAGCAGAATGAGGGTGCCAAGAAGGAATGAAGCCAGCAGAGAATGGCAGAATTACAGCCTTCACAACGGGCGCGTCAGCCTGACAGGCTTTGATGTTCCTGCCTTTCGCCCTTCAGGCTCACTTCAGCCTGATTGTGGCGAGGCGGGCGCAGCTCATACCGAATGTCAACACACGAGCCGAGAAGAACGTTCTGCCAGCGTCTATAATTACAGAGCAAACGGCCTCTGAAGTTCCTGCCAAATTCCTCTTTCGACCTCACGGCGGTTTGTCCCATTCATGCTGTGACACCTTGATGCTAATCGGCTTTTACCTTATATAGTGCCCCTCACGCCTCACACGGCTACAAATCCAAACCTCAGTGGCCCTTCCGTTTCATTTTACACCACTAAGCAATCCAGCCCTGCCACTTACGGCGTCCTCAGCTGCCCCCTTCACGCTCCTCATTTCTCCTCCGCCGGGCTGATTGCTGCCGAAATGCGAGCATTTCAATCGGGGCTTGAGAGTCACTCAAGCCCCCTTCAGCACTTTTTAATATCGTCGTCTGCACCTCAATTCAGGCATGTTAATGCCTGGCAGCCTAGGGGTCACCAGGCCATTAAACAGCAGACAGATTCTCACTGGCACCCTCTCTAGGGTGGCACCCTGTCCTGTGCCCAGTGCTGCTGGGAAAGGCACCGGCCTCCCGTCACCCTGAACAGTCGGCTACAACAAGAATGGAGGTTTGTCTTATTTAGTGCCGTGTAAAGTATATGCACTTTAGAATGCTTGTGAAGGAGATTCTAAAATAATAATAATAATAATAATAATAATAATTAAACAACAGGCCTAATGCATCCAGCAGGCAGGGTCCCAATCCTCTGCCCTCTTATTTTCATTGCATGTTCTTCCCGAGTCAGCAGGACTTTAGGTTGATAAATAATTCCAAACCTGCCGTGTGTGTGTGTGTGTGTGTGTGTGTGCAGATGGGCACTTGGATGAGCAGGTGCCCCCCCCCATCCGCAGCTGATTCCTGCTTTCCAAACAGCTCTGCCAGCACAGGCTCTGCTAACAAGCCATGAACAGAAAAAAAATATAATAATAATAATAATAATAATAATAATAATAATAATAACAATGAAAGGAGAAATACACTGCTTGTGAAGAATGGACAAGGTGATCATTGTGCTGATTGCCATCTCCACCACTAGTGCCATTTCACATATGCCACACAAAGAACTACAGAATCAGAAACCACAGACAAAAAACTACAGAAAGCAGCCATTAGAACTGTGTGTCACATAGAAACAAGTCCCCTAAAACATAAACACACGTATACACACCACAGAAAAGTGCCATAGTCTTATAGATGCAGTAGCAGTGGGACTAATAATAATAATAATAATAATAATAATAATAATAATAATAATAATAATAATAATGGGAATTACGCAGGTACTGAATGGCTGGACACTAATTACCATAATAAAGATGTACTAGGTCTCACAGAATTAGTAATAGTAGACATGGTGGTCTTGTCATGTGTATTTATCTATTCTATTAGCACCTTTCATGTCTATCTATCTATCTATCTATCTATCTATCTATCTATCTATCTATCTATCTATCTATCTATCTATCTGTTATATAGCGCCTTTCACATCTATCTATCTATCTATCTATCTATCTATCTATCATATAGTGCCCTTCATATGTAGCTGTCTATCTATGTATCAAATTGGCCCATTTCATTAAATTCTGTTAACCTCATTTTTCAGTTCAAACTGCTCCATTAATTAAACTCTACATGGCATTCAGACGACACCCAGACACCAAACACCCTAACCCCCAGATTCCTGCACTCTTTATTATTTTGTAGATTTCTTTTTAAAGTATGAATTTGCCGTTTGTTCCCATCATAAATAAACAAATGTAACTTTTAAATGGTAAAAAGGAAGAGTAAAAAATAAAGAAAAAAAGGGAAACCAATATTTCCCTAAAATGACAACCCGAGGCTGACAGGTCCAAGTCGGACTCCAGTGCTCAGAGGTTGCGGGTTCAAATGGTGCCACTGATGCTGTGTGACCCTGAGCAGGCCACTTCACCTGCCTGTGCTCCAACTTGATAATAACAATTTTATCGTAGATGTTCTAAGTTGCCTTAAATGACAGACGTCAGCCAAGTAGTAAGTGATAAAAATTAATTAATAATAATAAGAAGAAGACAATGTGAAGTGTAATCAAAAACTAGAACAATCCGAACGCACCTTCCCACAATCGATGAGCCCTCGAACCTCTCTTGGGCCAAACTTCTCTACCTGAATATAAAGGAAGGGGAAGGGACAGGCTGGGGGCGGTCCCAGGAGCTGTGTCATCATGTTGACTCCGCCTCCAAGGAGGTTCCGCCCACAAAACACAAGGAACCAACTTAAACGCACATCACATAAATACACATAAAAAAGATGAAACAAATTGACATGAATACAAAGGACATATGAACAATGAGCAAAAATAAGAAAAAAGCACAAAGCGTACCTCAATTAGGGGACTGCGAGCCTTGAGCTGAGTCCCATTTGTGGAGCTGACACCCCCTGCTGGACACTCTGCCCAGTGTCGTTTTGTCTCATTGAGGCCTCCTTGAGGCTGTAAATTCCTGAAAGCCGAGCCCTCCTGCCCCTAACCCCCCACCACTACAACCCCCAGTGAGGCTCAACCCAGACTTGTTGTTTTATTGCAATTCACAAACAGGCCAATTCTTTGTTCCCTGCAAAGCAAACGCATTGTTCGGTGGAGTTGGTGGAAGGGGCTGCGGGGTCAGGGTGGGGGTCCTCGTTTTTGTTCCGTTTTGTTGTCGTGTTTTTTTTTTTGTTTTATTTTTATGGGCATTGTGAGCTCGCGGGCCCCCAGCTATCTTGGCTTGTCAAAGCCGCCCAGGCGAGCAGCAGGTCTGGATTAATTAGCCTCTTTTCAATTTGTTTGCTAATTTCCAATTTAACAAAGACGGGCATTTTTTTTTCCCCCCTCTCTCCATTGCTGTGATTCAAGAGTGTGCATATGGGAAACATTGGAGATAAATGAAAGCGGAGGGCTTCAGTGCGATTAATCTGATTAGGAACGGGGGGCCCTCGGCTCACTCGCTGAGGAAGCTTTCACTTAACTGGAAAAAAAAAGAAAAAGAAAAAAAAAGAAAGGAAACAAAAATCGGAAGAACAGTCGTGTGAAAAAGTAAGTGCCCCCCACCCATGGAAACTGTTGGCCCTTTTAACATTTTTGGACTGACAAACGTGGAAACCATGAGCACAGATAAAGGGGGTGGTGGGGGGGTCTACCTGAACTCACGACACATTGAACTGACACGGTGGGCTCACAATCTCATAATCGAAATGAACAAAAATGGACATTTGTCACGTGGAGAAAGTAAGCCCACCCCTACATTTCTCACCACCTTTCAGATTAGAATCAGAACATCCCGGATGAGGGGCCAATGATTAGAACCTGATCAGGGGGGTCTGCAGGTGGACCTGACTGTTTTATTTAAACTGCAGATGTTGAGGGTCTGGAGTCCTTGTTGTCGTTGGCGTGGGTGGTGCCATCATGTCAAGGTCAAAAGAGATCTCAAAGAAAGAAGGTTGTGAAAGTCCTGGCCAAGGGATCCCTTAATTATTAGAAACCAGTAATGAAGAAAGAAAGAAAGAAAGAAAGAAAGAAAGAAAGAAAGAAAGAAAGAAAGAAAGAAATTGTGAACAATGTCACTGCTCCATTGAAACATGGCTGCCCGTCATTTCAACACATTCTTAGGGGTCACCTTTGCGGGATCAGCTGTGGTCTCACCGAGTGACGTGTTTCTCACGCGAGGTTTGGAACATTTAAAAGGCCGAGCCCCAGCCGAGCTAACAGCGCCCTCTATTGTCCCCCCGTCCTCAGGCTGCGTCTGCTCCAGTCGCTGCTTCCGAGCCGTTGAAGTCGCATGAGAGGCAGTAACATTTTACGATATGTGACAGAAAGAAAGGTAAGGTCAGTTAGCCAAACCAAAAACAACTCCAGTTAGACTGGAGTAAAAAAAATCTGCAGGGGTCCCAAGGACAAAAGCCCACCGAGCCCCCTTTACCCCGGGCATTCTATCTAACTGAGATGGTCTTAAGTCAGTTCTCAAGGTTTTCAGGCTTCACATGGAAGAAATTGATGATGACGGTCATGTGGCCATCTGGGACCCCCATCATTCACTCCATCAACACAGGGGGGGTAGCATGGTGCCTTCATCAGGTGGTGGTGACACAGAAGAACTGGGAAAGACAGTTGAGAACAGCAGAGATTAGTAGGGAATTGCAGAACTCAGAGGAAAATGATGATTCAATGCCCATATGGTGTAATGGGGGGGTTTGACGGACCACCTCAAACTGCCAGAGAAATCCCACCAGTACCAACGTGATTTAAAAAGAGGGGGCCCCACCATTGATGTTTATAGGAAATTCGAAGAGATGAAAAATAACAGATGTTGTGGCCGAGTACTGGAATGGCAGGATGAAAAACAGAAGAATTGTTGGGATGCCAACCGGGCCGTCCCGTTTAATTTAGCAGTCAACTTAAACACGTGCCTTTGTGGCTTTAAAAATGCAGCTCAGGTGGGCAAGTCATAAGATCTTTGGCTGTCACGATTTGGGTCTTTCAGGGAGCTCCAAGGGTTCTAATGGCATCACGACAAGTAGGGTCCTTCACGAGGCTCCGTCGGGTTTCTGTTATGTGGACCAAAAGGGGCGTGGCTAAGTGCCCTCAATGGGCGGTTTCCTAAAGATGTTACCCACAGCGCCCCCTTTTGTTCTGGTGGGCTATTAATACCTCAGATAAGCCCCGTGAGGAGATCCTCAGATTCACATGCATGCCAATGTCCACAAGTGTCTCTGATTGGATGAAAAGCCCCCATGCACTTTCAGCATTGAATCAAAGGACCCTCTCTAAAAAAAAAAAAAAAAAAAGGGCCTCCCATCCTCACGATTTAAAACGAGGTCTGTGACCTGCAACATAAGGGACCTCCATCAACCCTAAAGTTTAGAAAAAAATAATCTCAGTTTGATCAAAAAGCCACCCAGAAATCACAAATATTTCTTAAGAAGGGCCCACTATAAAAAATGGGCCCCCCGACACTGAGCTTTGTGAAGACAGATTAATAAAAAAAAGTCTTACAGCCACTGCTTAGCTTCACAACGTCTATGTGCGGATCAAAAGTCCCCTGAAACACCCAGAAGCTTTAGCAAAAGGGGTCCACTAAGCTTTTTAAGGATGGCTGTCTGACACACAATAAGATCAGGGCCACCACTGAGCTGGACAAAAGTCCCCACCATCTTTAGAAAAAGGGTCCTGTCTGAGAAATGGCTCTCCTGTCAGCAGGCTCCTTAACAATAAAAAGTCTTGAAGATGGGGGTGAGGGTGACCCCGCCCCTTCTGACATCATACCACTACCTGGCCACACCCCTTAAAGCGTCACGTCGCGCCTGGACCACGCCCCTTTCTGACTTTTCTCTCGTTCCCATCACAATCTTCATGCCACAAAAAATGCCACTGGTGACCACAGTGAGGTCAGTAACATGAGAGAGAAGGCAGACTGCCCATCAAAAGGGTGCCCACCCAGACACCCGTGTCATACTTTGATTAGGACCTGAGACAAATGCCCATTGAGTGTCTTAGCAGACTTCATAAAATCTCCAGTCTCTGGTGTGAAATTAAAATGTGAGCAAAGTGATTAAAAAGGGAACCCCTCCAAGAACCACATTTAATTAGATTCAATCCCCGCCAGCCCCCCAAGCCGGCTTCATAATGAGGTCAGCAACTTCATAAAGAAATGACCTCCGACAGACTGGCTCAGCTTTACAAATTCATCTCTTCAAATCAGAGTTGTTAAAAGCACTTGTGGATTCCAGTTGGCGCAGGTCACCACTGAAGATCGGGGGGAGGCCGACACCTACCTATGTGTGTATGGCGGAGATGGTGGTGATGGTGGTGGTGGTGGTGGAGTTGCTGCCATATGTCATGGATGACTTGATTCAGATCGCTGGACGGTAATCAGCCTCACTTCACATCGCATTACTGCCTCGTCAGCTCCAAAAAAAAAAATAAGTCACTTATTGCTGCATTTCAGCAGGAGGACAAATCCCCAAATCCCCCCCAAACCCCCCCGAGGCTTGACGGTCAGACCTCAGCTCGAGGGTGGGATATAAGAAAATGCCAAATTACAGGCAGCTCGGGTGGCGTGGTGGTGTAGTGATTAGTGCTGCAGCTGCACAATTCACCCAGCAGGAAGGGCAACATAAAGGTGGAATGTCCCACGCAAAATATGGTCAAAAAGTCAGGGGGTTTCGGGTCGAGATAGGGTGGCACCCAAAAAAGCTCAACATCTTGCATAACCAAACATCAAGACGAGTCGACTGACATATCGTATGTGTGGGTTTTGTCGTAAATGGAGTGATTTCAAGGCGTTCAGAAGTCATTTTTACGATCACAAAATCCGCCTTTTCACTGCAGCCAGTCTAAGGCACTTGACACGACTGGCCGGAGATGAGGACGATCCGCCAGGTGGTTTCTAAAAAAAAACCACACTTTTAGCCTTTGTAACCTTTAAATCAAAGGTGAGAGACCCGAAATTTAAGGGGTCTCATTAGTTAAGAAGACGAGACATCGTGCTACTAGAGCTCATGCGCGACAAACCTACGAAATCTCTTGAGTGTGCTGCCCCCTTGTGGTCACCCGAAGACAGACGGTATTCTCAAGACTTAGCACTTTTTGTACTCTCCATCGGAGACTGTTCAGTTCTCAAGCCGGATTTCCCAAAGCGCGCACAGGTGGAAGCAGACCCTTCGTTTAAAGCACACCCACAGCGGGAATCCCGCACATTACTGTAAACGTAAATGTGAAGAAGAAGGCGCTGGAACTAACAACCCCCCAGAAAGTCCCAAGAGACCCACAGCCCCTCGGCGGACTTGATAGATCAAAGACACGGCGAACGCTCGAGTTTAGGGACTCATCCTCTGTGGACCCCTGTTGGCATTACACGAGGCTCAAGCGGGAGCTCGCGTGCAAATTCAGCGCACACGCGCACGCGCACAAGCGCGCGACCACACTCGGAGGCTACGAAGAGCCACCCCGTCTGATGCAACCGCTCAATCCCGTCGTGCGTCCCTCCGCAACAAGAGGCGACGTGCTGCGGCGACTGGGAATCGCGCCTTCAGGTCTCGTTTTACCCTGATCTGCTTCTCTGCGGAGGAAAGGAAACAGAAAAGAAGGGGGTAGAGGCACATGGTTGGGGGGCTTACTACCAGGATTCAGAGTATCAAGCGAATTCCGACTCTGTAGAATTCAACACGTGTTGACAAAAAGGAGGGTAATGTGGAAAGAGAGAGAGAGAGAAAGAAAGAAAGAAAGAAAGAAAGAAAGAAAGAAAGAAAGAAAGAAAGAAAGGCGAACTCCCTAATGAACCGGACCAATGATGTACCAGTGCAATGGTCTGTCTATAGAGGAAACGTTAGCTTGATTTTCAATATTCATTTGACATTCGCACCTTGGTGTTCATTATATACTGCTTTTCACATCTATCTATCTATCTATCTATCTATCTATCTATCTATCTATCTATCTATCTATCTATCTATCTACAGTTGTGCTTGAAAGTTTGTGAACCCTTTAGAATTTTCTATATTTCTACATAAATATGACCTAAAACATCATCAGATTTTCACTGAAGTCCTAAAAGTAGATAAAGAGAAACCAGTTAAACAAATGAGACAAAAATATTACACTTGGTCATTTATTTATTGAGGAAAATGATCGAATACGTTTCCTCACATGAACTGCTCACTTCAGGTCCTTCCACAACATTTCGATTAGATTAAGGTCAGGACTTTGACTTGGCCATTCCAGAACATTAACTTTATTCTTCTTTAACCATTCTTTGGTAGAACGACTTGTGTGCTTAGGGTCGTTGTCTTGCTGCATGACCCACCTTCTCTTGAGATTCAGTTCATGGACAGATGTCCTGACATTTTCCTTTAGAATTCTCTGTTATAATTCAGAATTCATTGTTCCGTCAATGAAGGCAAGCCGTCCTGGCCCAGATGCAGCACAACAGGCTCAAACCCTGATACTACCAGCACCATGTTTCACAGATGGGATGAGGTTCTTATGCTGGAATGCAGTGTTTTCCTTTCTCCAAACATAACGCTTTTCATTTAAACCAAAAAGTTCTATTTTGGTCTCATCCGTCCACAAAACATTCTTCCAATAGCCTTCTGGTTTGTCCACGTGATCTTTAGCAAACTGCAGACGAGCAGCAATGTTTTTTGGAGAGCAGTGGCTTTCTCCTTTCAACCTGCCATGCACACCATTGTTGTTCAGTGTTCTCCTGATGGTGGACTCATGAACATGAACATTAGCCAATGTGAGAGAGGCCTTCAGTTGGGGTCCTTTGTGACCTCGCCGACTATTACACGTGTGCCTTGCTCTTGGAGTGATCTTTGTTGGTCGCCCACTCCTGGGGAGGGTAACAATGGTCTTGAATTTCCTCCATTTGTACACAATCTGTCTGACTGTGGATTGGTGGAGTCCAAACTCTTTAGAGATGGTTTGTAACCTTTTCCAGCCTGATGAGCATCAACAACTCTTTTTGTGAGGTCCTCAGAAATCTCCTTTGTTGGTGCCATGATACACTTCTACAGACATGTGTTGTGAAGAGCAGACTTTGATAGATCCTGTTCTTTAAATAACACAGGGTGCCCACTCACACCTGATTGGCATCCCATTGATTGAAAACACCAGACACGAATTTCACCTTCAAACTAACTGATCATCCGTGAGGTTCACATACTTTTGCTACTCACAAATATGTAATATTCAATCATTTTCCTCAATAAATAAATGACCAAGTATAATATTTTTGTCTCATTTGTTTAACTGGTTTCTCTTTATCTACTTTTAGGACTTCAGTGAAAATCTGATGATGTTTTAGGTCATATTTATGTAGAAATATAGAAAATTCTGAAGGGTTCACAAACTTTCAAGCACAACTCTATCTATCTATTTATCTATGAAACACTTAACAAAACAGCGGAGGTCGTTTGAGAGCCCCTGGCCGACTATCTGACCCAGAAAATCCAGGTCAGAACGGCAGCCTGCTTGGAACGCGTAACAGGAATAAGAATAAATAAATAAAGATAACTTGTTGAGTAAAACAAATACAATGTCGTGTTGGGAACTGCGGTGACATCATGCTCAGGTTCTCTCCATGCCAGCTTTGAATAAGGAAGTGCAGATATGGCACTTGTTATCTCTTAGCAGTTTGTGAGTAGGCAGATAGCGGCTGAGCAGAGTCCAAAGGCATGGGAGACCCGACAGTGAGTCATCAACGGAGGCCCGGGGACGGTCACTTAAGGCTATAAAACGGAATCAGAGGAAGACCTGGCTTCTGGGGGTCTGGCTAATGCCCCCATACTTCAATACACACACACATTTCTGCATGCAGTTATGCTCATAGGCAGTGTCAAGAACTCATAAACTCTGCTTGGATTGTTGAGATGTTATTACACACACACGCCTGGGTCACATGGGATAAGGTGTCAGCATGGAGCAGTGATGTTGTGACTGTAAAGGAAATGCAAATATGTATTATGAGTCATCTGTGCGACCTTCAATCTCCAGCCTAAAGGTCAAACCCCCCCATGATGGAGGTGCAGTGGTAGCTCTGCTGTCCCACATTAAGGAGACTGGGGGTGGAATTCCTGGAGCTCCTTGTGTGGAGTTTGCATGTTCTCTCTGCATCCTAAAGTCCTGCAAGTTAGGTGGGCTGGCAATGCTAAACTGGCCCATCTATCTATCTATCTATCTATCTATCTATCTATCTATCTATCTATCTATCTATCTATCTATCTATCATATAGTGCCTTTCACATATCTATCTATCTATCTATCTATCTATCTATCTATCATATAGTGCCTTTCATATCTATCTATCTATCTATCATATAGTGCCTTTCATCTATCTATCTATCTATCTATCTATCTATCTATCTATCATATAGTGCCTTTCATATCTATCTATCTATCTATCATATAGTGCCTTTCATATCTATCTATCTATCTATCTATCTATCTATCTATCTATCTATCTATCTATCTATCTATCTATCTATCATATAGTGCCTTTCATATCTATCTATCTATCTATCTATCTATCTATCTATCTATCTATCTATCTATCTATCTATCATATAGTGCCATATTTCTATCTATCTATCTATCTATCTATCTATCTATCATATCTATATCTATCTATCTATCTATCTATCTATCTATCTATCTATCTATCTATCTATCTATCATATAGTGCCTATCTATCTATCTATCTATCTATCTATCTATCTATCTATCCATCTATCTGTCTATCTATCATATAGTGCCTTTCACATCTATCTATCTATCTATCTATCTATCTATCTATCTATCTATCTATCTATCTATCTATCTATCATATAGTGCCTTTCATATCTATCTATCTATCTATCTATCTATCTATCTATCTATCTATCTATCTATCTATCTATCTATCTGTCTATAGAGCTCCAGGAAATCTGGATGGAGATGTGAGAAACTCCCAGCAGGACAGCCACCATGCACTTCCACACTCCAGCAATCAGGGATTTATGGCTACTATGGCCAGACGACCACCAAAGCTCATTTGGAGTTTGTAGAAAGGCGCCTGAAGGAGTCTTGGACTGTGAGGAACAACATTCTCAGGTCTTTTGAAGCCAAGATTGGAATGTTTGGCCTCATTGTCAAGTGTCCTGTCTGGAGGAGGGCAGCACGGTGGCACAGTGATGGCACTGCTGCCTGGGTCCTCTGTGAATGGAGCTTGCAGGTTCTGCCCGTGTCTGCTTGGGTTTCTCCAGTTTCCTCGTACTGCCCAAGGACATGCAGATTAGGTGAAGTGGTGATGCTAAACTGGCCCTGGAGTGTGTGTGTGTGTGTGTGTGTGTCCACCTTGTCCAGGGTTTGCTCCTGCCTTCAACCCTGTCCTAGGTGGGATAGAAGGGTAGGTTAGAAAATAACATGACATCCAGAGGGAGCTCTCGTCATCTGTGCAATGCCATTTCAAAGGTGACACAGGGTGGTGGCAGCATCAGGAAATTGGGGACAAGTCAGAGTTGAGGGAAAGCTGACTGGTCCAAAGTCCAGAGATGTCCTTAATCCAGACCTGCTCAGAGTGTTCTGGACCTCACGGTGGGCTGAAGGTTCATCTTCCAACTGGACAAAGCAAAGAGAACACAGCAGTCGCTTAGAGACAACTCTGGGAATGTCCTTGGGTGGCTTGAACCTGATGAAACATCTCTGGAGAGACCAGAAAAGAGCCGACCACCGATAATCTTCACCCAGCCCGACATACCTTGAGAGGTTCTGCAGAAATGAAGGGCAGAAGATCTCCAAATCCAGAAGAGTGAAGCTTACGTCCATCCCAATGGCTACTAAAGTGAGGAGTAACATTTATACCAATTGGATTTTTCCATTTTTTTTAAACTTTTGAATAAATTTGCAAAAATTCCTAAATAACTACCTGCACTTTGTCATTCGAGAGTACCGAGCGTTGTATGATGAGGATTAATTGTGAAGATTTTAGCACAAGGCTGCAAAATAACTAATTGTGAGTAAAGCGAAGGGTCTGAAGACTTTGCTGATGCCCAGTATTGTGCCATAGCAATGCCAAGTCTTTGCAGCTGAGGGTTAGGAGAATGGCCCTCCTCACCAGGGGTGCCCAGGAAGATGGAAGCAAACAAATGTGACAAAAGTGTGGAGGCGCTGTAAGTCAATGTGCCCCTTCGGGTTTGGTTCATGCCTGTTATGGGGGGGGGTGTCTGTATTTTTTCCTCACTTTTAATGCTGTGGAGCCCTTACCCCTTCACACCCCCCCACCCCTCCAATCCCATACACACACAATCCACCTCCCTATACAGGTGGGTTTGCCGCTGTTTTGTGCGCATGCGCCTTTTCATTCCAACCGGCCTCCTTATCAGAAGCCCGTAACTGTCGCTTTGCTCTGCCCGGTTTCACAACGAGCTGCACGTGTGGATTCGGCTTTAGGAAATCTTATCAAAGGTGCTCGTTTGCAATGCGGGGGCAGAGGAGCGCCATAATGAAGTGGCGTCCCGCGAACTACCAAAGTAGGGCGTTGGTTATGGGGATGAGCAAGTCCGCCAAGGCCATAAAGCAAGAAGCTACACAATGCAATTGAAGCAAAAAGCTTTTTTTTTTTTTTGCTCTGGACGGACCACTTTAGCCCCCGCTGCCAAGATCAAAAACGCGTAATCATGACAGAGTGCCATTCCGCTTGCGAACCCTTACATTATACAATAAAATGGCACGAATGGGACAAAAAAAAAAAAATTACACCCTGCTGCCAAGGCGTCACAAACATCCACCTGTTTGTGAAGTCGCTGGACGTTCCAGTGTGCTGCTGGGGTGTCACCCGCTGCACTCGGGACCCAATTAGGTGGTTCGTCATGTGGTGGGTGCGACAACGCGCTGTCAGCGCATGCTCCAAACCTTGACGGATCAGGTCGACATAACCCATTCCAGGGCAGCATGCCTACGATATATCACGCCTATGCAGATTCGACTGGACAGATAATTGACCATAGTAAAAAAAAAAAATAAAACAAAATAAAATAAAATAAAAAATTCGAAAATGCAAACTTCTTACAGGCGCTGATGCCTGAGCTAAGAATTGAAGTCACATTACAGCAAAGAGCTGCGAGCCTCCTGGTAACTGAGCCGATTATCGCACGAGTGTATAAGCCGTGGTATAATGCTGCCACCAAGTGGCCACAAGTGGAAGAATCTCTGATATGCAAGGCGAGTGAGCGAGAAAGGGGCAGAACGGAATACAAATGCCATGGTAAAGATTGGGAGGTTTGCTGGTTAATAGGAGAGACTCCAAGCATGGGCGCCAACCTTTAAAAAATGGAGGAGGCGGGGGTATGAATCTACTTGTTTTACATGCACGTCCGTAACAGCGCACACAAGCGCAGCGTCCGTATAAAAGAGCCCACCGCAGTCTTCCTTCCCGTGTGAACTACCAATTGGTCATGGATTTTAAAGGATTTTTAAAAGGACTGTCGCCGAGTAGAATAACACACGCTAAGCTAAAGTTTAGTTGATCTGTTAGTGTCCTGCTAGGTGTGCCGCACACATTAAAGGTTTCATCTTTTTCCACATAAATTACAAGAACCAACTTCATATGCAAAAACCCTTCTCAGAATGAAATGGTACTTCGAAAAAACCAAAAAGACGGAGAGAACCTGCAAGCTCCACTCACGGAGTTACCCAGGCAGCAGCGCCATCACTGCGCCACCGTGCTGCCCTCCTCCAGACAGGACACTTGACAATGAGGCCAAACATTCCAATCTTGGCTTCAAAAGACCTGAGAATGTTGTTCCTCACAGTCCAAGACTCCTTCAGGCGCCTTTCTGAGTGTGGAAGTGCATGGTGGCTGTCCTCCTGGAAGTTTCTCACATCTCCATCCAGATTTCCTGGAGCTCAGTCAGAGTGACCATCAGGTTCTTGGTCACCTCTCATATCAAATACCTCCTCTCAATGCTCAGTTTGGCCAGGTGGTCAACTCTAAGGAGGGCTTGTGACTGTTTAAACTTATAATTATGGAGATCACTGTGCTCTTGGGGACCTTCAAGGTTGTAGAAGGGCTTTGTATCCTTTACTAGATCTTTCACATCAGGAAAAAAGGAGCCTTGGACTATGAGCAGCAACATTTTCAGATAGATAGATAGATAGATAGATAGATAGATAGATAGATAGATAGATAGATAGATAGATAGATAGAGTGAAAGGCACTATATAACTGATAGATAGATAGATAGATAGATAGATAGATAGATTGATGTGAAAGGCACTATATAACTGATAGATAGATAGATAGATAGATAGATGTGAAAGGCATTGTATAAAAGATAGATAAATAAAATAAATAAATAAATAAATAAATAAGAAACAGCAGCATCCCCAAACTCATAAAAACGTGTAGCATGGATAATGGAGGGCTGCCAGTGTCAATAAAGGAGTGTAGATGAAGTCGATTAGGTCAGACCTGCACAAGTTTATGTTTGAAGTTAATATTATTAATTATTATTATTATTATTATTATTATTATTATTATTATTATTATATTAAAACTTCCAAGTTTCCTCCATCTCCGCACAGTCCGCACTCCAAGCGACACACACCTTACTCTTGCGATGATAAGTCCGTCCAATCAGATCCAAATAAACAGCTTTCGGAACATAACTATGAGTTGATATGGCAGCGCAGGGTCAGAGCGGTGGTCTCACGGCACAGAGGACAGACTGGCTGACAACGCGGAATCCTAGCAGACCTGCCGGTGAGCAGAGTCGGGAGACTTTTTTGAACTGGCAAACATCAACGCGTTTTTAAAAGTCAAGTAAAAATGAATCTCGACGAACATACGAAGGCCGTGTGGTGTTTTTGCGGGTTCAAGTTTGACATTGTGGGGGTCATGGAGTTCCGGGGGTTTAGCGGGGTGGTACTTCACGGGTCACGTGGAGCTGAAATTAACTGAAAGCACTAGTGTCCGCGCGCCTCGTGACTGTCGCCCCGCCCAAAGTCGGTTGCCACCTGATGCCCAGTTCTACCAAGACAGACTTAATGACCCTTATACCCTCTCAGGCCGATTCAATAGATAACATTTTTTCTTCTTCTGGTGATTCTAAAGTAGGAAAAGTGTTTAATATCCAAGGGCCACCCCACTTCTCATAAAAGTAACGAAATGTGTCATTTTGCGGCACCTGGAGCCGAGCTGATCTGGGCGGCGTTCCCTTTGTGTCGTGGACTTTAGAGGAGGAGGCGCTATGACAACGCCGAGGTGGCAGCACTCCGCCCAGCAGCCTCCAAGTGACACGATCTCTCGTTTCTCGTGGACTCGTCGGTGGGCTTATTTACCTTAACATCCCATTTCCCATGCAGGGCGATCCTCTCAAATCCCCAGATGGCCGCGTATGCCTCTAATCCTAAAGCTCGGCTGCCCTTGGGGACCTGAGCTCTCGGGACTCACGCCGCCGGCCTTCATGCCCGCTCAAGTCACGCGTTATTGTCCTCGCACATCTTTGAGAAAGGGGATTAGGTGGCACAGCGGTTAGAGAAGAAGCCTCAGCACTGTACGGGTCTGGGTTCCGTTTTTTGAAGTGTCGCTGTCTGCATGGAGATTTCGTTTCAAACCAGTGTTTGTTTGGTGGGGTTTGATTGTCACATCCAAACAAATGTGTGCATTGCTGATCCCATGGGGGGCTTTCACAGGTGCAGTGCCAGTTTGCCTTGGGATGAGGGGCAATTCCTGGCTTGGACCCTTTGCTGCTTTGCTTTTGTGGCCCTGAGAGCCTAAACTGGAAGTTGTGAATGCATAAAATGGATGGAGATGACGAAGTGATGCTAAGGGCGGGTGCTTGACTGAAACATCCAGACATGGTGGGACATACAGTATGGAAGGCGCGTGAGGCTCACTTGGCAGTCACGCTGAATGCTTGGTCACTCTGGGTGGGGTTTGCTGAGAGACGAGGGGGCAGTTGAGCATCATTGTAGGGTTCACTTAAAGGTCCCAAAGAGTCCGGCGGCATTTCAGCACCCCCTTAAAAGGACAGCGACAGGGAGAGGTGGCGGAGGTGGGTCATTCATTGGAAACATTGGAGGTGCTGTGACGTTGGTACTGAGATCATTTATTGGGAGGGGGGCACCTTATGGGGGCAATGTCTCCTGTCATAGCACAGTATAATAACTTTGAACTGTCCCAGGACTGTTAGTATGCCAGCATCAGGGCAGCCATGCCATCTTCACTGGACATCCTCTAGAAATATGGTGGGCAACGTGGAGCACGCCACTATCAATCAAAGAGGGCAAAGTCTACTTTTACAGAACTAAGGTGCTCACCTTGAAGTCTTACGTTCTCCTGCCACTCAGATCAAATGAACTGACACCTGAACACAGTGAGTGTGAGTGCACCTGGCACTGGACATGGCATCCCATTTGATCCAGTGTCTCATTACTGACATTCCTTGACCCTAAATTGTCCCATCTGGAATTGGTGTTGGAGTACAGCTGGAATCTTGAGGTGGGCACTTCAGCTGTCATTTAATGCCAGAACCCACTCTTAAGTATTATGATGGAGAATAGAAGGAGAAACAGCTAATCAAAGGGGCTCACAGGTGGGTGCACCAAACAAAGTTTAAGAGTCTGCTAAAAACTGAAATATTTAACTTTGTGAGAGTCACGTCAAGACCCAGCTGTGGTCACCTGGCGGCTTCTGGACATCACATCTATTACTCTGACAGCTGCCGCTAGTGGACTGGGTCACGGTGGTCTTGGGCACTTGAACTGCTGCCACAGCACCCCAATCATACAAGTGAGCATCACAGGAGAGGAATGGCTGGTCTGTGGCACAGTGGCACATCAGTCAGTGCTAATGGTCACGGCTCTTGGATCTCAGCTGCAGTCCATGTTATGGACCTGTGAGGGTACCGGCCAGAGTCTCGGGGTCCTCCTGCAGACCAAAGACACCTGCAGTGTGAGATGGCATGGAAAATGTCAGGAAACGGGAGGGAGAGGTGAACCAGAGGGCGACTTGTGTTTTATAGTCAATAAAGTGGACTTCTGTGTTTTACAACATCATGGCATTGGAGAGTGGTGATGGGCAGCATGCTGGGTGGGCATACATGTAAGATTTGAACTGGAATCTGTACACATGGCAGCATTAACATAGCTACTACTATATATATATAAATATGTACATATATACTGTCATATACTGCCAATCACATCAATCCATCTGTTGGTTATATGGTGGCTTTCATGTCTGTCACTGTAGAATGCTTTTTGTATCTATCTGCCGATCTGTCTACCATTTATAATATGTCATAGTGCTGGAGTGTGATGACATTTTGAAATTTACTGTATTCTGTACATGAGACAATATTATAAAATTATATAGTGCCTTTCATTTCTATCTGTCTATCTGTCTATCTATCTATTATACAGTGCCTTTCATTTCTATCTATTATATAGTGCCTTTCATATCTACAGTATCTATCTATCGATCTATCTATCTATATCTTATGGAGTATTTTTGACATCAATCTATATATAATATCTATTATATAGTGCCTTTCACATCTATCTATCTATCTATCTATCTATCTATCTATCTATCTATCTATTATACAGTGCCTTTCATTTCTATCTATCTATTATATAGTGTCTTTCATTTCTATCTATTTTTTATATAGTGCCTTTCATTTCTATCTATCTATCTCTATCTATGCATCCATCCATTATCCAACCCGCTATATCCTAACTACAGAGTCACGGGGGTCTGCTGGAGCCAGTCCCAGCCAACACAGGGCGCAAGGCAGGAAATAAACCCCGGGCAGGGTGCCAGCCCACCGCAATCTATCTATTTATTATATAGTGCCTTTCATTTCTATCTATCTATCTATCTATCTATCTATCTATCTATCTATCTATCTATCTATCTATCTATCTATCTATCTATCTATCTATCTATCATATTGTGTCTTTCACCCCTACCTATCAATCTGTCTACTTTTTATGATACCTTCTTGTTTCTCATGGCTCTGGTGGTTGCCCCCATGTTGAAAGTAAGAATTTCTCCATCCTCTGCTACAGTAGTTGGTTTTTCCGTCATCACATTTCTGTAATTCATTATTGAATTTTTCCATATTTAGATTACATAGCACCAGGATCTTAGCCAGGAATTATTTCAACAGGGTTGGGTAAGAAATTCCATGAATCATAACTCTGCTTATGACGAGTCAGTGAGAACTGTCATCAAAAATATTCATGGGGGGTTAAATACATATATTGTCACTTGTACAATTAGGACACATCCTGTAAGTTTTTCACAGGAAAGCATTACCGCTCTGGACAGAGAGGGGGCGCTCTTGTTGACGTAATCTCTTACTCTGCCTGGAACAAAATCTCAAAACCTCAAACGGACGGCGAGTGACGTCACTTCTGAGTCCACATCCTTAGAACTCGGCCCTTTTGGGACTCAACATGCTAAAGCTGGCTGGGACCGGTAGAAGGCAGTCGGTTTGATGACTGCCAGCGACTGAGACACAACGCTCAGAAGCACAACTCTCTTTTCTTGTTTCCGAGCCCTCGTGTGTGGTTTATTTTAGCCTGCTCTCCGTAATTTCCCTCTGAATTAAATGGGGGTCTACTTGTTCTCCAACACTGTTTTCGTGTCAAGATCAGCTGACATCACTGTATATACTGTTATGGTTGGCTGGGACCCTTGCCTAGCCGGCATGTCCGCAGAGTGGGAGGACCGGGAGAGGAGCAGTATCTCCCCTGGAACATGAGAGGGCAGCCACCCTGCAACAGAGTAACTTGGAAGCTCAACCCTGTGGGGGCCCGTGGCCACCACCAGTGGGCGTCTGGACATTTGCTAAGCCCTGGACTGCAGCACTTCTGACACACCAGGGTGAACCCCCTAGTAGATACAGTAAATGAAGGCACGCGCCATATTTGTTTTTTAATTGAGCTCAGAGTGAAGCCACCAATATTTGATAACCCAAAAGGACGGAGAAAGGGGAGAATAATGAATAGAGACAGCCTGAGGTCCGAGAAGGGGGAGCACCTGCCAGGTTGAGGGCCGGTTAGGAAATAAGGGAAGCAAGGAATTATAATGAGGGATAAGATAGTGGTAATATTGGTGGTTTCCAAGAGGGCCTGAAATTGGCCAGCTGGAGTGAGGAATCAGAATAAGCAGCACAATGAGCTGTCGTTGGCGAGGCCACAATGATAAGGAATGATTCTATAAACTGTCACTTTTGGCGCATTCGGGGCTCAACTCGGTTTGACTTCATTGAGTTGAGTCCGTGTTATTGATTATTGCAATAAAGCTAATTACTCTGTTTGCCTGTCCTTTGACTCCTAGAGCCTTCTTTCAAGGTGAGAACCTTTGGCGTATTTTATGCCCCGATTAAAGGTGCCAACTCCGGGGGTTGATGATGGGACGAGGTCCGAGGAGGATGAGGGCCCGCTGTTCAGAGAGGAACCGCAGTCGGCGGAAGAGCACCTGGAGCCATACCCCGATGGGAGTAATCCAATCGAGGGGGCTTGAAAACACTCCAGGAAGCAGGTAAGAGGGTGGAGGGTGTGTGCCGCACTCCTTCTGCTAGGCAAGGATGGCAAACCTCCACTTTACCTTAGAGAAGGACCTGACTGAGTCTGCACAAGCTGACCGGTGGGTGCAAGCGGAGTGTGACTCCGAGAGGAAGGAGGCGGGGCCTCAGGAGTAGGGAGGTGGGCAGGGCCAGCCTCCATTCGAGTCTCTCTACCTGTCGCCATGTGTTGGAGCGCACCT
Source organism: Polypterus senegalus (assembly GCF_016835505.1). Lineage (NCBI taxonomy): Eukaryota > Metazoa > Chordata > Cladistia > Polypteriformes > Polypteridae > Polypterus > Polypterus senegalus. The sequence continues at coordinate 157,910,239 of NC_053166.1, read as the reverse complement.
TGCCTCCGCTTAGCTAGCGATACCTGTTTGTTCATTTACAGATTGTTAAGGAGTAACGTTTGACGTTTATGAGAGAGGAGAGCTACGTGTGTTTTAGAGGGTAAGCTGCTCATTGGCAGAGATATCACGGCCATTTGCTCTTCTCCCCACACGGTGGACGCTCTCCCGTTCGTAGGACGTGATCAGCGCTTTCGAGATCGAGATTGAAATTAACTGAAGCAGAAAAGAATCAAAGTACTGGTTTGGGGTGGTTGATTGGAGGGGGACACGAGCAGCTGTCGGGTGGTCTTGCCTCCTTTTGTGGAAGATGTGTCGGATCATTTGACACTCCGAAGTGGTGACCATGGGGAGGGTCACATATTTATTTAATCCATCCATCATATGTGCCCGCTGTGTCCAATTCTTTGGTTTGAAGCCCATCCAGGGAGCATGGAGGGGCAAAGCAGGAATCGACACCAACAGTGGCCCGCGAGTCACTATTTACTTCAGTAAGTCGAATGGTGGTGAGTCGGACTGCCCACCTTTGATTTCTTGGCTGAGCCCAGTCGACCAATAACCACATGACCTTCACTTATTAGCAGCCCCCCGGGGTCCCAATACTTTTGGCAATATAGTGTGTGTGTGTATATAAATACTGTGATGGGTGGCCACAGACATTACCCGGCCAGGACGCCAGTCACATGGAAGGACGGGGGGTGTAGGTGGGTATCTGCAAGACACTACGCCCCTGGAATGTTGGAGGGCAACCCTCCTGGGCTGCTGGGGCACCATGGATTCCCGCAGGGCACACTGGGAGTTGCAGTGTGGCACTGCCCTGTTGTGTTCCTTGGGTGCCGCCAGGGGGAGCCGCAGAGACCTACATGGGGCTTTCAGCACACACGGGAGTGATTCCAGGTTCGATTAATGAGCCACCTGGAACACTCCCAGGGTCTGCTTTAAAGGAGCCCCCTCACTGCATTTGGAGAGCCAGAGTCGAGAGAAGGAGAAGGAGAAGAAGAAGAAGAAGGAGGAGGAGGAAGACTGGGCTGGGCTGGGCTGGGCTGGGCAGAGCTGGGCTTTGGTGCTTTCTGTACTGTAACTGTGCCGTGGGAGAAAGAAAAGCGCTTCCATTAAGTTTGTCTCTGCCTGTCGGTGTCAGGGTTGGGTCCGGCTGGAGCGCCCCAGTGATCCACAATACTTATATATTTATATATACACAGTATGAATGTATTACTCAATTTAAATGAGTACACCCTTAAAAAGTTTTCAGACGAGGAATGTCATTAAAGGCCCTATATCAAACCAAGAATAATTGGTTTAACTCGGGGGAGGCACAGTGGCGCTGTGACTATAGCGCAGCCGACCAGCGTCCTCCATTGATTTAAACATCCATCCATCCATCCATTATCCAACCCGCTATACCTAACTACAGGGTCACGGGGGTCTGCTGGTGCCAATCCCAGCCAACACAGGGCGCAAGGCAGGAAACAAACCCCGGCAGGGCGCGCACACACACACACATTAGTGACAATTTAGAATCGCCAATGCACCTAACCTGCATGTCTTTGGACTGTGGGAGGAAACCGACGCACACAAGGGGAGAACATGCAAACTCCACGCAGGGAGGACCCGGCAAGCGAACCCGGATCTCCTAACTGGGATGCAGCAGCGCTATACACTGTTGATTTAAAAATTTTGAGAAAATTATAATCCAGCCCTGAATTGGATAATCGTATATAGTACTGGGGGAAAGTATGGAGTGTGAAAAGGATTAGAAGGAATTTAGAAAAAGGGAAAACCGCCTTGAATTTACAGATGCTGGTAATCTTCTTGAAGGTTGGATGAGGACCCCATCTCGGTGGAGGCGCGTCCCTGCTGTACCTCCACGCGAAACGTTAATTCCCTCAGCGAGAGAGCGAGTGTACGTGTGTCTACGTGTGTGTGTGTGTGTGTGTGTGTGCGCGCCAGGGAGACAGAGAGAACGCGCGTGTGACACGCGATTAAACGAATTGGCTAATTTTCAAAGCTGCAGCCCTTTTAGCGCTAAGCCACTTAAAGTCGATGCTTTAAAGCTCCGCTCACATCTCCGGCTAGCTACAAAGATAGCAGCTGCCACGCGACCTCATCATGACTCAGCAGCGGAGTAACATCTCGCCCTTCCTTCTCAAGCCCTTGCTCCGTGGAGGGATCCCCAGCCGACAGCGCAGACACACACTGCCTGCCAGCGAGTTCCGAAACCTGACTCCGGAGGACGCGATCAGCGTTTTCGAGATCGAGAGAGAAGGTAACTGAAGCGGAAAAGAGTCAAACTACTGGTTTGGGGTGGTTGACTGGAGGGGGACTGCAGCCGTCGGGTGGTCTTGTCTCTTTTTGTGGATGATGTGTCGGATCATTTGACGCTCCGAAGTGCTGACGTGTCTAGGTCCATCCATCAAATGTGCCCGCTGTGTCCAATTCTTTGGTCTGAAGTCCATCCGCAAGTCACTAATTAGTAAGTCGAATGGCGGAGAGTCGAACTGCCCACCTTTGATTTATTGACCGAGCCCCGTTGATCAATTACCACCTGACTTTCACTTATTAGCCGACCCCCGGGTGAATTGGGACATCTTTTTTTATCCATCCAGTTCACCGCCGTTACACATTCGTCTCAGACTAATTTTTACTTTATTTAACCTTCATTTTGCCCCCTTTGTGTGCAGTTGTCTGTCCGAATCTTTGCTATTTCTGTTCTCGTTTTCCTTTCCGTCTACAGATTGACCCCATGACCTTACTATTTTGGTCAGTACTTTTGTTTGGGTATCGATGGAAAATCTCGTGGTCTTTCCACAGACCCCAAATTAACCGTTAATGTTGACTTATCCTTAAGCTTATCCCGTAAACTGTGCCCTACGCTTAACGCGCCCGCATCCCGCGACCCTCAAATGAATTAGAAAATGGATCAATGAAAGGACAGTCGTCCATATCTGTCTTTTCTAAATTAGAAATTTCAGATGGCTCAGTCGCACCCATCGTTTCTTTTTCTGAATATGCATACGTTCTGTAAGTCCATCGCAAGAAACGCTAAATCACAAACTAACTAAATCGTATTAAGCGGATGGGAGGGGGTTATTATGTTATTATTATTATTATAACATTGTGTTATTATGTTATTATTTTGTTATTATCAGCCATCCATCGTCCGAACACGCTTTTTCCAGCTCTGGAACGCGGGGCAGCTGGAGCCTAACCGAGAAATCACAAAGTTCAAGGCAGGACGGGGTGTCAGCGCATCACCTGGAGAACACACACACACTTGCAGACACACACACACACACACACACACTCGCACACACACACATCAGTGGCCAATTCAGCGCCGCCAATCCACTTAACTATTATTGCTGGAGCACACGGAGCGTCAATAGACCCACACGAGGAGAACGGCAAGAAACCCCCGGGTTGTGAACGCCAGGGTCCTTACCGCAAGGCATAGCAGCGCTCGCACTGTGGCACCCACACTATGTGATGAAGATGGGATGCGATATGTCGGGTGAGTACAGAAGGGGGCAAAACGGGGGTGCAAAGTGTTGACTTTTAGAAGTTTCACACATTGCGCCACCGTTTCCTAAACAACATGCAAACGTTTTAAAAAAGCTGGAAAAATATTTCAATTGACGCTCGAGTGTGATAAATCCTGAGGCTGATAAACCCTGAACGTTTAACCTCCTCTGTGTTTTTGGGCTACTGACCGATTAATTTCTTATTGCGTTTTGGGTAGCGCTGCTGCCTCGAAGTTAGGGGACCCAGGTTCGCTTCCTGGGTCCTCCCTGCGTGGAGTTTGCAAGTTCTCCCAGTGTTTTGCGTGGGTTTCTTCCCAGGGCTCCGTGTTTCCTCCCACAATCCAGCAGGTTAGGAGCATTTGCGATACTAAATTGTCCCCAGTGTGTGCTTGGTGTATACCCTGTCCAGGGTTTGTTTCCTGCCTTGCGCCCTGTGTTGGCTGGGATTGGCTCCAGCAGCCCTGTAGTTAGGATATAGCGGGATGGATGGGGAATGTTTTTTTTATGGATTGACAGTTATGCCAAAATGAAATAAATAAAATGACTTTCCATAATAATTAGATATCTTCTTATTTAATGATACTTTTTTTTATCTCAATGTATTGATTCGATTATATGCATCGCTGTACTTCTGCATGGCATTATTTATTTTATAATTTCCGTTTAAGTAATTCTGGCACAAATGGTGTATATTTTAAGAAGTATTAACAATTAAAGAACTATATATGAGTAAACCTTTTCAGCGAGACCTAAAAACATCCTTTACGCCGTTTCACTGACCACTCTACAGTCCACTCAAATGAAACCTCTATTTGCCGCCAGAAACGTTTAGAAGTGTAACGCCTCTTGCCCCGCCTCTTGACGCTGATTGGTCATCTGATTCAATTTCGTTTTGAAAGCGCGGTGTTGAATTAAAATGCAATGTTTGCCTGCCGTTTAGTTATGACACGCGATCTACGGACCTGAATTAAAATGTAATGCGCTTTTGAATTGCACTTTAAACTGACACGAAAATTGCGTGCCGTAGTGAAAAGCAATCGGTCATTTAATAGATGTTATTTTTAATTATGACCCGGCAAGACCGTGACAAATTGAAGGGCTCTTCGTGCATATATACCTCACATTCCAAAGTTGTTCACACGTTGGATTACATTTCATTTGGGCACGAATTAGCGTTCATATTTATGGAGCCTGATACGGATCTAAATTAATATAGGGTCTTTCTGGAACCCTCATGTGGCTGATTTCTTTTGTAAACCAAAAATGGTTCCCTTATAGCACATCGGTCTAAAAAACCGCATTGGCACCTCCTTTATTTTAAAGAGTGTCCAGCCAGTCGGGGTTCTTATAAAGGCTGCAGCCAATGATGGCCATGCGATGATCATTTTAATACGTGAAAAGCTTCAAGATCGACCACCCTGCATCGTCACATTCAAAAAATTGGACGAGGTTATTTATTTTGTATGTAAGGTTGTCCCTTTTAGTCAAAGTACACCTCCTTGGTACTGCTTTCTGATATCTTGCTGCTTTTCGGCTGCAGTCCTGTGTTTTATGAAGCAGCTGGAAAGACGCTATAAAATACTAAAGGTTGGTCTCTCTTTTTTTTCTCTCCCCTCAGCATTCGTGTCCGTGTCTGGGTTGTGCCCCCT